>NW_026606995.1:352500-460000 GCF_029890125.1 Rhinichthys klamathensis goyatoka | reverse complement strand
TTATTTAGGGTTCAATTGAAAAAATGGTTAATCAGTACTCAACATTAGAATCTCATATCTGCTAGCCATCCTATTATTGTTTCTATTTTGCTTGATTGTTTTAATTGATCCAAAACTGTTTAAATAGCTTTTTATGGTATTGTGTAATTATTAAAAATTCTATTATGTATTCTTAATCATTTTTTCTTTAGGTTGACTTGTAACAACTTGTCCAGGGACTACGGATGAAAAATAGCCTTGACTAATTCTGGTACATTTACAGAAATGTTTTATTAATGTACAATGTCCCTGTCAAAAAAAAAAAAAAAAAAAAAAAAAAAAAAAAAACGGCGCATAATATAATTACGTATTAGCTAATTTGCATAATTACCCAAACAGATCTAAACATTGGGTAAGAAAGCTTCACAATTCACTGTCACGTCACCATGTCCCTGGTGAACACTCTTATGACAGTAGATCGGTAATGATTTATAGTTCATTTAGTATTTATTTTATTTTTGTTTTTCTTACACAAAAATAAAATGAGTTAAAAATATTAATATTTTTATTACACATGCACATCTATCGTTTGGCTTCAGATTCAGAAGACATTGATTCATCCACTGGGGTCTTGTGAATTAATTTTACAATTGTTGTGTTGTTTTTGTGTCAAAAGAATTAGTTAACTGGATTAGTTAAGTACATTAACATGATCATTTTATGTCTCTTTTAAAAGTATTTGCAGAGTATGTGATCACTTTTTGCCAGTGCTTTATTTTACCACTAAGATTTTCTTGATTTTCTTTACTCTCAGACCTGGATTTCCTCTCAGACCAGATGTGTCAAAAGCTGATGTGGGACGTGTTGGCTGTTTTTTGCCTCTTCCTACGTTTTTCCACCCATTGGTTCTCGTGATTATGTCCTCTCAGACCCGGACTTCCTCTCTGGCCTGGTTGCTGATGTGACATTTTGGCTGGTTTTAGTTTTTTTGTTTGTTCGTTTTTTTTGCCTCTTTGTAAGGTTTCTGTTTTTGCCTACTGGTTCCTCTCATTGAATTTTAAAATGTATTTTCTGTGACTTTTTTTCCTTAAATACTGTTAATGTATTGTTTAAACCTGTTACCTGTTTTAAATAAATGGCAAACAATGTACTAATACATAATTTTGTCTTTATTTTTTCCATTGAGTAAAAAGTCTGTTTGAAATGTCTGCATAATGCTACATATAGGGATGTTAATATATCAGACAATAGAGTAAATAGAAAACAGTATTTATATTCTAACTTTATACTGTAGAATTATAGCTGGAACCATTGCTGCCAGTGCTTTGTGAAATTACAGCACAGCCATAAAATTAAAAACTGTAAAATGACGGTAAAGGGCTGGAACCACAGCTGCCAGTACTTTACTGTAAATATACGGGTGAATTTTTTACAGTGAACCACATCATGGATAAAGTTTACAAAGCCATAGTCAGGTGAGGATCAAGGGTCTTAATATATAATGTAATAATAGTAATCAGCTGATTGTCTCAGGAGCGTAACCAGCACATTTCTCCCCACATAGCAAACCCATAATACAGCGAGGGAGAAGAACCACATGGAACTATGCAACTATATATGTTTTCTAACAGGGTAGTAAAAGTTTAGCTGGCTAATATGAGCTGTTACTGTGGCTGAGCTAAAGCGTAAAGCCTTGTTTAAACTCGACGCGTCCGCATGAGCCCAAAGGTGCGCGCGGCAGAAATGACGTGAGTGTAACAGCGCGCGCGCCTCCGCATCCCCTAGACACCACTTACTACACACAATAGGCTTTTTCCCTCTGATTTTGGAAACTCTTCGCAACGACTTAAAATGCTTCCAAGATCGACTTGTCGACCGCGATCGACGGGTTGGTGATTCCTGTAACGTTACTGTTTTACAGTCAATGACAAGAGTGCTAATCAGCCGTCTCACGAACGTATTACAGCACATTTATCCCCACATAGGAAAGCCATAACACAGCGAGGGAGAAGAACTAAGTTAAAGTTACATGAAACAATCCAACTACATATTTTATACCACTGACAAGGGGAAAGTCACTACTCACGGTGTCTGGCTTCTCTCTCAAGGTAGTGACGAAACGCGCTCTGTAGCGCTGTGTGTTCTCGTTCGGCTACTATAGAAACATGACGTCACAATATGGCGACCTTCATAGAAGGGGGTGCCCGCGGTTATGTAGATATAAATGTCTCATTCTAAGGTAATAAAAACATTACGGTTTACTAAGTAAGTTCTTTATACACCTCTGAAAACATAGTTATGGATGTCATATTGCATTTCTGTTAATAGATACTCATAAATTATTGCACATTGCACCTTTAAGCACCAACACTTCAAAAGAAGTATATTTAAAACTAGATTTCTTAGTGGTTTTGAAAATATTACTATAAATTACAGCAACACCTCCCCCTTTGCCTTTCAGACGAGGCTCATGTTTATAACTGTAATCTTGTGGGGTTGACTCATTTAAAGTAATATAATCATTTGGTTTTAACCAGGTTTCTGTCAAACACAGCACATCTAGATTATAATCTGTGATCATATCATTAACTATGAGCGCTTTTGAATTAATGGATCGGATATTCAACAACCCAAGCTTTATCGTTTGCTCATCTGTATTATATCTGGTTTTTATTTGTTGAAAATCAATACAATTTTTAACCTTAGAAAGGTTTGGATGTTTTTTGGGATTTCCAAATTCGGGGAACAGACACAGTCTCTATATGATGATATCTAGGTGAAAGAGGCTCTATATGATGATATCTAGGTGAAAGAGGCTCTATATGATGATATCTAGGTGACAGAGGCTGTATATGATGTGCCCTTTCAAAAGCTACAATCGATGCTGCGCTGCTTAGCGCATTGGGAACGTCTTTAATCGTGACCTGCTGTGAATGTAGTGTGTAAACATGTCGATAGAATCGACCCGGAGGTAATATGGCCAGCAGCCATATCACCCTGTAGCCCAAGACTGGTTGCCCACTGAAGCTAAGCAGGGCTGAGCCTGGTTAGTACCTGGATGGGAGACCTTCTGGGAAAACCAGGTTGCTGCTGGAAGAGGTGTTAGTGAGGCCAGCATGGGGCGCTCACCCTGTGCTCTGTGTGGGTCCTAACGCCCCAGTGTAGTGACGGGGACACTATACTGTCAATTGAGCACCGTCCTTCGGATGAGACGTTAAACCGAGGTCCTGACTCTCTGTGGTCATTAAAAATCCCAGGATGTCTTTCGAAAGAGTGGGGGTCTAACCCCGGTGTCCTGGCCAAATTTGCCCAGTGGCCTCTGTCCATCATGGCCTCCTAATAATCCCCATATATATATAGATACACACTGATTGGCTTCATCACTCTGTCTCCTCTCCACCAGTAAGCTGGTGTGTGGTGGGCGTTCTGGCTGCTGTCGCATCATCCAAGTGGAGCTGCACATTGGTGGTGGTTGAGGAGATTCCCCCTTCAATGTGAAGCGCTTTGAGTACCTAGAAAAGCGCTATATAAATGTAATGAATTATTATTATTATTATTAATATAGCCTCGGTCGGTGACGTCACCGGTGCGCACCCGCCACACGAGGCTATAAATAGATGAGCCGCAGGTGCATCGTCAGGTCTTTTTGGCTTCAGAGACCTTTCTGTGTTGGTGTGCAAGCATTTATCTCCTCTCTATCTACTACAGATCTTTGTTAGGAGTTATTTAGTTTATCACTGGCAGTGTGCAGATTTTCTCTTTCTCATCTCTCAACGATCTAAAAAGACTTTAGAAAAAGTAAAAAGAGAAAGAGAAATGAGTCAACAGAGTAAGCGCTGTGTCTATGTTCTCGTCCCATGTCAGAACTGGATACACACTTATTGCTTTGTTTTTTTGGGGAAAGAGCATGCTGCCCTTGCGTTTGAGCATATTGATTGCGAGCACAGTGGAATGTTCAAGAGCTTCGCGTTCGCTTTGCTTATTTCAAAGGCGTAGCACCCGCAATGCGATTGTGGGGCTCGCGTGTCGATCTGGTTGAGGAGCGAGAGACGGGTGCGTCCTTTTCACTCGCTCTCTCTCCAGATCGCGATGTCCTTTTGCCTGACTACCGAAGCGTGCCTCGGCGCTTCTTCGGCTCGGGCAGAGGACACTGAATCTCGTGAGTTCGTCGCCTCCGACCGTTTCTCCCGTTATGATAAAAGGAGAAACTGCTCGAGGCGATCGTTCGTGCAGTGACCACACTGATCACAGCAAAAAGAGTCCCATAAAACACTCAAAGCTTATAAATAAAGATTGATAAATCTATAACATATACATATATAATATATATATACATGACGTGTCTTTGTGCCCTCGACGTCGACCAATTCGACTATCGCGGGTACGAAGGCACGCGATTATATGATGCTGCCTCAGATCGGAGAGACGCTCGTGGGCTTTCTCTCCCCTGGGATCGCGTTATCACATGTATTTTCAGCAGGTCAGGCTGGTACTGCGCTGTACACCATGGCTGTATTACAGGCTGATCTTATGAAAGATTTAAACAGCCTGTCATTCAGACCGTGTTTGCTTGTCTGATTGATATTTGGCTGTATTTATTGCTAATGAATTAAATGATAATATATGAGAAATCAGATATTCAATGCAATATATCAGATGCTTGTATTAATATATTGTCTGGCTGTTCTTTGGTCACATTTAATTCTGAGGATTTAAATATTGAAAAAAAGCCATCTAAAAACTACCGCCTCCGAGCACTTCTCTCGTTCTTATAAAGCGTGTGAGAGGTTACTCGAGGTGGTGACTCGTGCTGTGGCCAGATTAGAGCTAAACTGCCCTCCTTGAGGATCTCCATGACGTTAACTCGTGCATGGGGAAAACCTTATTCTTCGTGCATCTTTGTGCCCTCGACGTCAATCTATTAGACTATTGTGGGTGCAGGGGCACATGTGGTTCGTGATGATGCGCCAGTCCGAAGAGACGCTCGCGGGCTATCTCTTCTCTGGGGCTCATTGTCATTTAAGAAGTCAGCACTCCCCACCAAGTCGTGTATAATAACATTCTCGCTGGTGGGGGTCAGACTGGTGCTTCTTTGCACACTATGGCAGTGTTGCAGACATATCAAGCTGATCTGATTTAAAAAAGCGGGGCTCAAAGCAGAGCATGGCGAGTTGTGTTCCCCCTCGTAAAGACTGGGGACCGGCTCGTCGCGCTCAGCAGCCCTTTCGAAACCACTGTAACATCCTTGCCACCTCTGGTGATTCGGGGGGCAGCGGTTTCCAGCGAAATGTTGAATGTTCTTTTGTTTCCTGTTATCGCCCAGGACATAGAACATTTAACATTCCCCTAACAGGAAGTATTAAAGAGACTTTGGCAGTGTGAAAAGCTACTGCCGGGTATCTCTTTTTGTGTCCTGAAGACAGTATAAAGGAATGTTGCCCTCCTCGTTTCAACGGTGTGGTTTCCACTACCATGGAACAGGAATAGGCGCATCTGCTGTCACTAAAATGGGGGACTGCGTCCGTTTTTAGATCTTTGAGGCTTGAACCGTTCCGTTAGAACACTCAAGTTTAAGATGCTAACTATCAAGAAGATCGTGTTGTAAATTCAACATCGCGTTTGGATCTTCACGGTCGATCTTAAAAGACGCATATTTTCATATGGAAATATTGCCACAACACTGGAAGTTCCTGATGTTTGCTTTGGGGGGTGAAGCTTACCAATTCCGGGTCCTTCCATTCGACCTAGATTGGCCCAGTCTCAAGGGCTTGCGCTTCGACACCTAGATCGATCCTCGCTCATCTTCTCTTTATGGGGCTGAGTTGCAACGCCAAGGAAAGCGTTCACTCTCCTCCCCAGAGGGTAATGTGCTTGGGGGTTAAATGGGACTCTATCACCATCAGGGGCACAAATGTCCCCCGCTTGTGTCAAGACCATTTTAACACCCTAAAGCAACATCTGGCTAGGTCAGGACATTAGATGGGGCTCATGGCAGCTGCGTCCACAGGGATTCCTCTGGGCCTTTTGCACATGAGACCACTTTAGTTGTGGCTCAATTAACTATACAATCCCCAAGGGCAAATAAAGGCAAGAACACGCGCTGAGTGCTTCGTGTCCTTTCTAAAAATCCATGTTTATGGTAAGTCACGCGCTGAACGCTTTGTGTACTTTCTAAAATCCATGTTTATGGTAAGGGTTACGCGCTGCGGCTTCGTTCCCTTTCTACGTGGTTCAGACCCCGGTTCCTTACCTTGGGTCCCACTCTTGGTGCGTCTTGCCGTCGCAGAATGCTAACGACAGACGCCTCCCTGTCGGGCTGGGTAGTGGCCTTAAGTGGTCGTCCAGCCCAGGGGATCTGGGGAGGCATCATCTTGACTGGCAAATCAATTGTTTCAAGTTGATGCAATATGTATTTCTGGCCCTGAAATACTTTCTCCCTCGTTTGAGAGGCTGTCCTAGTGTGGGGGGACAACACAGCGGCAGTCTCTTACATAATCACCAGGGAGGTCTGCACTCACGAACAGAATAGCGAGGCAGATTTTCTCTGGGCCCAGGAGAAGTTCCTGTCACAAAGCAGTGTACATTCCAGGGCATCTGAATGTGGGAGCGGATTTGCTGTCCACACAGAAATTACACACGGGGGAATGGAAACTCCACCCAGATGTAGTAAAACAGATCTGGACCAGATTTTACGAAGCAGAGGTGGACCTCTTCGCCTCCTAGCAGACAGCGCAATGTCCCCTCTACTTCTCTCTGAGTCACCCAGCCCCCCTGGGTCTGGATGCTGTGGCGCACACATGGCCCAAAATGTGCCTGTATGTGTTTCTTCCAGTGGCTCTGCTCCCAGGAGTTCTAGCCAGAGTTCGCCAACAAGGATCTTGCCTCATTCTGATAGCACCGCGTTGGCTGAACAGAATATGGTTCTCTGAGATATCTCTCCTCGACGGCTCGCCATAGGCGATTCCGGAGAGGAGGGACCTTCTGTCCCAGGCGGAGGGCACGATATTCCATCCCAGGCCCGACCTGTGGAACCTTCATGCTTGGCCCCTGATGGGTACCAACTGAGGCTTTCGCCTGACGTTATTCAGACCATTCTAAGTGCTAGGGCTTCCTCCACTAGAACGAGTTATGCCAACAAACGGGGTGTCTTTGTGTCCAAAGGTGGTGTGTTGTATATAATGCAGATCCGGTCATCTGCCAGATTGCTTCAGTTCTGGATTTCCTACAGGAAAAATTATCAACAGGTACATGCCCTTCCACTTTCAAGGTTTATGTGGCCGCTCTTTCGGCTTGCCACGCCTTGGTTGACGGGGCCACTCGGGAGACATACTCTGCTCGCTCGCTTCATTCAGGAGGCCAGATGACTGAGGCCTCCCGCCAGAACCAAGATCCCTTCATGGGACTTGGCAACAGTCCCTGAGGGTCTGGTTGAGACCCCCCTTTGAACCTCTAGAGTCAGCGTTTTATAAACTTCTGACCCTAAAGATGTTCTTTTCTTATGGCTATAACTAGGTGAAAGACAAGGCAAGGCAAGGCAAGTTTATTTATATAGTACATTTCTTACACAATGGCAATTCAAAGTGCTTTACATAGAAGAAATTAAAATAATCAAAACAAATAAGAATAATTAAAACAGTTTAGAATAAAAAAATAAAATAAAGTAGTACTGGTCCACCCCTATCTGAGATGGAAGAGATTGAAAGAGTCTCTATATGATGATATCTAGGTGAAAGAGTCTCTATGTAATGGGATTTATCTGACCTTGGTGACGTGAGGCCGCTAGCAGACGGTCGGTTTAGCCAGTCTGTCTGCTTCCTGACCTGAGCCCCAGATTGTCATGTTTGATCTCTAAGACTATGAGTCAAATTACTAGAGAGAAGAGCAGCACCATCCCAGGAGGGACGAATACCATCTCTTTTCAACAGGTCAGGTCTGCCCCAAAAACTTTTCCAACTGTCTATGAACCCTACCCAGATAACATGTAATCATTGAAACAATGTTGACTCAGTGTTGATGCGTCAACGCTAATTGCATTGAATTAACGTTACAAAGTAAAGTTGCTTTATCACTCTTGCACCCTCAGTTAATGTTGAAATAATGTTTGGAATTCAACCAAAAATCAATGGTAATTGTATTGAATCAACATTACACTATGATTGATTCTACATCACTGATGCTGAATCAATATTGAAATTAACAAAAATAATCAAGGGTAATATTGTTGAATCAACGTTACAATGTGATGCTGAATCTAAATCACTGATGCTGAATTAAGACTGAAATTAACTAAAATAATCTTTGGTAATATGGTTTGATAAATGTTACAATGTGATGTTGATTCGAAATACATTTTGTTGAAAGACTGAAAAGGAATGTCAAACAATGTTGCCATCTGATGTACTAATTAATGTTGAAACAACATTAATATTTCAATCACACTTCAATGGTGCGTCAACAAATTCCTGACCATTTCAAAATTTCGCGAAAACCTTTTACTGCACGGTGTTGCCATATGGCAACATACCCTTTCTTTGGACATTTCTTGAAATTTGAAAATAAATATGAGCTCTGATTAATCTTAAATTCATGGTAGAACCTGGTGGTAACCAATGATATGCTTTGATGACATCACATGACACTACACACACTTGCACTGCCATTCTTTTCACACACTTTTGATGACTCCAGTTGCTGAAGAAGTGCTCGTGAATATGTGAAGATTTTCCTCAATTTTTCATATTTCTTCAGAATTTAAAAATTACATCAAGCATCTGGGATAAGTTCTAATCTTTTTTCAATCATTGTCAAATTGTTTTGATACTACTATTACCTTTTTATTCAATAAAATAGGTATGTTGCCATATGGCAACATTGTGCAGTAATGGAACAATATTTTGCCCATGCTAATGCAGAGTAGCTTTGTATGAATGACAATGTATGGATGCACTGATATAATTGGATGGTTGTATTCTACTCATATATTTATATATATTTGTATATATTTATAAAGTAAAGTAAAAGTAAAGTATAAAAGTAAAATATATATCCGTCTTGACCGCTTTGATCACTGGCCAGAGATGGGTGCAGCAAAAGGAAGGTGCAAGAATCGTGGCTGCAAGGGCATCGTCAGAGGGGTTTGCTCTGAGTGCAGGTGCACCTCTGCCTTAAAGGTAGGGTATGTGATTTGCAAAACGGCCGGCAGATTTTGAAAATACACAACTCAAAAGGTCCTACCTTCTTTCCTCCAACGCTGGCCCTGACTCCACCCACTCGAAGAGGGGCATGGGGGAGGGGGGTATGGTACGACCGTTTGATTGACGCACTTACTGTCCAATGATTCTAGGTGGTCTTGGAAATGATTGGCTGGAGTTTTTCGAGTCCTGCCCGTTCCACAGATGATTAATTTTTTTAATTTTCATGTCAGTGCTACTAACTCAGTGGCTGTAAGGGGGTTAGGTATAGGATTTCAAGTGATTTTGAAAAAATGGTCAAAAAAGAAAATCACATACCCCACCTTTAACGGAGAGAACAAGTACACAAAGCTCTTGAAAACATTTTAAATAATAAAAACAATTTAATTTCTAAAAGACAGGTCTGTAATCATCTATGAATTTCATGTCATTTTAGGAGAAAACGCATCAGGCTGTTCCATTGTCGCACAATGTTGCCATATGGCAACGCACCCAAAAGTACCGTTGTAAAAAAAGAAATGTTAATTTGAGTCTATTTTATATATAAAAAAACACAGTACATTTTTTTTCCATGATTGCATAATAATGGGTGCAGTAGAGGGTTAAAATATAAATTACATCTTTCCAGCAGTTGAGTCAATTTATTTTATTCAATCAATGACAAAAAATATTTAAATATAATTTTTTAAAAAAGAAAGGGGGAGAAATAGGACAAAAGCATTTCAACCTTTAAAAATAAAATATTCTTCAGAAGTCTGATGTCATCATAACTACAGGTCCAGCGGGTCAGGTCTTTATAAATCTGTCTTGCATCATCAGATTCTGCCTCTTTTGCTTTGAGTTCTCTGGAATCTGAAGAAGAACATGATGTTACTCAAGAACGAGTCAATTCAGTTGTCATACTTACAGTCACATTCAAGAATGTTAATATACTAAACACAATATGATTCACTTTTTTTGAAAAGTCACTGAAAACAAAATATTCTAACTACGATTATAGTATCGTTAAATTCTGTTTATTTAATTAATTTCTTCTTCAATATCAAAAGAAAGCACTGTGGCAGGGGTGTCTGATTTATCTCCAGCCCTAATTAAACACACCTGAGTCAGATAATCAAGATCATGATCAATGAACACTTCAGGGCCCGGTTTTTCAAAAGTAATCCACTAGGATTTTGGATAACGGATTGGATCAAATCTTGAAAATGGGTTTTTCAAAAGAAAAACGGATTACATAATCTTGGTTTTGATCCGGATCAAACCTTTAGTTTGGGTTTTTCAGAACTTTTTTGTAGGATTTGGATCAGTTTGATCCAAAAAATCTGGATTAAACTGATCCCATCAGAAGGGTGGATTCAGCGTGGATTTCATGCCCAAAATGTAATGAAAACTTTAAAAATGTATCAAATAATACTATATTTGGATCATGCAGTATCTTACAAGATATCCTGTTTATTCATAAGGTTTTAATTTTATTTGTTCATCCGTCAGGCTACAGTGATTAGGTAGGCTTTAACGTAAAAAGCCTACCTAAAACATTTAAAGTGTGTATGTCAGGTTAAATTTGTAATTATGATTAACACAAAATAGTTAGGGGAAATACACCATTCACCATTGTGAAAATAAGTTGTTGTATTGTTCTGTATGATTTTCGATACGTAAAGGCAGAATATAAGATGAAAAAGTTTGTTATTTTCAGTACTCACTTAAAACTGCTCCTCCGCCCACACGGATCGCTTGACGTCATTAGAGGGAGACGTCTCCCCAGAGCGCTGAGAAAGTGAGTTTGTGAGCTGTGTTGATAATTGTACGAGTGGTAGAGCGAGAGAATTAGTGATTAGGACATTTATTTATTTAGTTAGCTATTTAAGTTAGGTAGTTAGTTAGGTATACGCAGGCGTATTTTCACAATGGTGAATTACTGCGTTTGTGCTGGGTGCTAAAACACAGTTAAAACCGGTCACAGAGTCCACTTTTTCCCAAAAAGCAGGTCTGTGTTGCGTGCCTGGGTCAACTTTGTTCGGAGCAAACGCGCTGACTTCAGTGCTGCTTCGGGATCCAAGACCTCGGTCATTTGCACTGCAGCGCACATTTCTTCCAGTTTTTATGTTTCCACTGTTCGATCGCGCCCGCTCTCTCTCTCTCTCTCTCTCTCTCTCTCTCTCTCTCTCTCTCTCTCTCTCTCTCTCTCTCTCTCTCTCTCTCTCTCTCTCTCTCTCTCTCTCTCTCTCTCTCTCTCTCTCTCTCTCTCTCTCTCTCTCTCTCTGCATTAATTAACCCTTGTGTTCTGTTCAAATTCTGTGTACTCCCCTTATGGACCGGGTCAAATTGACCCTAATTGGATTCAATACAATTCCTCAAAAATCACACTATGAAAAACAACAAAGATTTAGATACAAACTGTAAACTTTTAATATCAGCATTTGTCAAACATTACAAAAACATTATATCTGAAAATATGATTTATGAAAATGTTTTTAAAACATTTTTTAAAACAGTTTTGTTTTGACAAAATTGGAAAATAAACAGTATACTGATTTTTTTGCATATTTTTTTTTTCCTTTTTTTTATTTTTATTTTTTTACATTTTATGCTTTGAACATCGTAACTGAACAAAAAAAAATTGCTGTATAATGAAAAGTTTTCATTTTCCTAAGTTAACTTTCCCTAGTTTCCTAAGACCTATTTTCCTAGTTTCATTATTCACTCACTGGGAAGTGAGAAACCAAACATAACAAAAACATACATCAAATAAATGTTTTTTATGTATTTTTTGGCTCTGTGAAGCTGCCTTTGAAAATCCTACATAAAAGTTTTGGTTAAAAGCTAGGTATTTTAGATATTTTGAATATTGAAATGAGAGCTTATTTTACTATCTGTGTCTGACAAAGATTTTCATCTGTAATTTGCAAATAATTCTGAACACTGTAATTTTATCTTTTTCAAGTGTGTTTGGTTAGGGTCAGAGCACTTTTAGATGCACTTGCACGTTAGAACTGGAGTTGAAGTGCCCTGACATACAGAAAATAAATGTTTTTATTTTGTGTCTGTACAGTTGCTTTTGAATGGCTGCCTATGAGGGTCAAATTGACCCGCGAACATCACGAACGTAACAGTAATTTTGTTTGTATATGTCAAAACACATCAGCATGTTGAAACTTTGCATGCATGTTCATCATGATAAATGAGAAAAAGTCACAAAATATCAAGAGAAAAAACAAAGGTTAACCAGTATTTCCAACAACTTGAAAATCGAAACGGGTCAAATTGACCCGCAACATAACACAAGGGTTAATTTGCACGCGAGTTTTATTTATTTTTATACTCGTGTATTCATGCACTGAACCGTGACGCCTGTACCGTATCGGTTGAATACGAATACATGTACCGTTCCACCTCTAAGTTATGCCTATACACCTGCCCAACTCTCCACCGGTTATCTTCACACCAGATATTTATGTTTCTTCGATAGGAATTATTTAAATTTCTGTTTGCCTCCTCATCTGTCTCACACCTGGGACGCTCAAAAGTGTATGGCTGTGGGGGGATTTTGCATCTGCTCAGACTCAAAACTCTCCATTCGTGAATAGAACGTTTGTGGAACGTCTACCTCTTCTGACGTCACAGCTCAGCTGTGTTTTAAAAATATGATCTTGACAGAAATGGCTATAAAAGCTTACTGTAGGGCAATTACAGTAACAATTTTAATGATAATTACATTTTCACTCAGAAATCTAACCCTTGTTTAATATATCTAAAAAAAAATTTGAAGCTGACATAGACACTTTAAAGTGATGCTCTTAGTTTATAAAGCACTGAATTTTTTAGGTCCTGAGTACATTTCTGAAATGTTTCAAAAATATAAACCAAGCAGGGCTCTTAGATCAATGAACTCAGGTCAGCTAGTGGAGCACAGAGTTAGAACAAAACATGGAGAAGCTGCGTTTAGCATCTCTGCTGTACACGACTGGAACAAACTACCAGAGGATCTCAGATGTGCCCCGAACGTATCGATTTTTAAATCCAAGTTGAAAACATTTCTTTTTTCACGTGCTTATGACTGAGCTCTTAAACCTAGCTATACTGAATTCAGCCTTACAGTTTTTTATGCATTTCTATCTTATTGTGTTAATTCTTTCTTGTGTCTGCTTGTATCTTGTATTTTTATTATGATGTTTAATTATTTTTCATTATAAAGCACATTGAATTGCTTTGATGGATGAATTGTGCTATATAAATAAACCTGATTTGATTTGATTTGAACGTATTCAGGCCACGTTTACACATAGCCGGGTATTTAGAGAAACAAATATTTCCCCCTCCTCCGTTCTCAATAATAACACCGTGCACACACCCGCATAAATACGCCGCGAGCGCCATCATAACTATGCCAAACCTATGGGGGGCAGTGTAGGGAGAAGGATAAAGCCATGCAAAGCCAATCAGAATCCTCAGAATCGACAAGAGAACCTAAAACCCCGTTTCTCCCAGTCGACACGACAACACATAACCCCACCCCATCCTCTTCCAGCAGTCCGCTCATCTGAGACCTACAACACAAACACTGTACACTATAACACGTTTCAAATATAGATGTATTGAATAAAAAAAAAGACTTAATGTCAAATATGATGTGGAGAGACCAGCTTGTCTGAGCGTAGCCTTTAGGAGGCGGATCTCAAGTCTGGCCTTGGTTTGCTGCAGTTTGGTCAGAGTCAGTTGTTCCTCTGCCAGACGAAGCTGTGCTGTGCTTTGCATGCCTTAACTACCTGAGAGCGGAACCACAGAAAGCATGCAACATAACCCTGGCCAGTGGCGGCTCCAGACAATTTTGATTGGGGGGGCAATGGGGGGTCCTGGTCATTTCAAGGGGGGTCTCATGAAAACCAACAAAAAATACAGTGGACACGGCTAATAACTGCATATTGCTGCTACTTAACAAATGGTAAATGGACTGCATTTATATAGCGCTTTCACAGACCCAATGGCCACCAAAGCGCTTTACATATTGCCTCACATTCACCCATTCACACACCGACGGTTTTTTGTTTTTAATTAATTAATCAATTGCAGTTTGCAAACAATATGCTCGAACTTTAATTGCCATAGCCACACCCATGACAGAAAACATATTTACAAAATAGTATCCTCCTCATCCTCCAATTCCTCGGTGTCCTGTTTCCAGTCTTTACTAAGAAATCCTATGAAAAATTATTTACAAAATATTCTGCAGGACAGTTCAATTCTTTACAATAATATAATATATTATAAAAGAAAGTTAAGCTGTTACACTGAGATGGTTTAGGAAAACCATAAAGTGTTTTTGTACAGTCAATTAATTGTACAGGCAGCATTAAACCATCAAAGTTAAATGATTGTTTATAGCTTATGAATTTCCTAGCCTATATTTTCTTTAGCAGGGGGTTTCAAACTTTTTAATGGCAATGAGCCCTAAACAATACCCTTGTGAGATTCTTTATTTAGGCTTATAATATAATAAAATATATGCCCAATATAATATAATATAAAAAAATGAATTGAAGTATTTGAAGTGATAGTTTAAATGCTTCAATTTGTTTTCATATTATATTATTATAATATGAAAACAAACTGAAGCATTTACTGTAAATAGCTAGATCTAATAGCTAAATATTTTCAAGAAAAGTCAAAATGTGAACTCTTTTATAGTAGCCTAATCTGACCATGCCTGAAACTATTTAAATCTATGTAAACTAATGATGTATTTTGAGTTTGCACGCGGGTGGGTGTGTAATTGTTACCGTTCTGTGTCCATCATCCGTTATTTCCACCACTTTAATCAAACCACTCTTCTTTAAAACATGATATTGTGATTTTATTTCACATGTCTTTGCGTTTCTCGTCGCCTCTCGTATTGAGATAGGCTATTTGGTCCGCACACACGACTCACTGCCAATCACACGCGCTCACATCATTCTCTTTCTTTGAAACCTGTTAACTGCACTCACCAGTTTGAGCACTGCAATTATTTCTCACATACAATCAAATGGATTTCCCCACACATTTCGCGTCAGTGGCATATTATTCTTTTCTGCGCGGCCGCGGCATCAGAAGTGCACGACCGCGCACGCGCGCAGCTTAGAGGGAACGTGATTCTTATGTTTATATATTTTGTATGTCGAATAAATTATTAATTATTATTGTTCTGCGTAGTTTGAAGATAAACATTTTTAAATATTTATCCCGGATATATATTTTTTTTATTCAGGAAGGGGGTGGGGGGTCAAATGGGGGGTCAAAGCATTTTTTGGGAGGGTCTTGAGACCCCCCAAGACCCCCCCTGGCGCCGCCTCTGACCCTGGCCTGTATTGTCCTGCACAACATCGCTACTAAGCGCAATGTCCCTCTCTGTGCTGACAATGATGCACCTGAGCCCCTTGGAGACCCTAACCAACCTCCTGCATTCTGCCAGAACCAGCAAACAGGACGTGCAACGAGGGACGCAATAGTTAGACACTATTTCTGATTTGGATTTGTTTTGGATTTCAAAAATCAGTGATTGCCATTCTTTGCATTTTTTTGGTTATTCTGTAATCATTGCATGCATCACTAATAAATACTAAAAACAAAAATATTTTCGATTGTGATGAATATATATATATATATATATATATATATATATACATATATTTATCAATTAGTGACAGAATAAGTTTTTTTGTTTTTGGTCAATTTTGACAGCTGTTTGGGGGATTATTTTATGAGGCTGTAGTTTCTACTGTGCTGTAGGCCTATACTGAAAGGCTAAGGCCCCGTTTACACGAAGGGAAAACGCAGATATTACCCTGCGGTTTGGCCTCTCATTTACACCAAAACCCCGTTTTTATCACAGAAAACGATTATTTCTAAAAACTCCGGCCAAAGTCGAGATTTATGAAAATGCTGGTTTTTCTTGTTTTTACTTTTTTTTAAATGTGTGTGTTTTCATTTCAAATAAAAATAAACTTATATTGACCCCACACTGGCTATTCTACTTGTTGCTGTTTACATATCTATAGTTCTACATTGTGATTTCCTATCCTGTTTGAGCACTGGTTATCCAGATTTGGTGATCCTGAAAAGTTCCTATCCGGATCAGATTGATCCAATCTGATGTTGCTTTGAAAAACTGGCTCAAAAGTAAGCTGGATTACGTGATCACGGATCGCAAAAAAAAAGGATTACTAAATCCGGATCAATTTTATCCGGATTAAACCTTTTGAAAGACCGGGCCCAGGTGCTGGAGTACCTCAGCAGTCCAATTCTGTTTAACATTATGATTAACAACATCTTTACAAAGGTTGATTGGAGCATTGGATGATTTTTATATGCAGATGATGGAGCGCTGTGGAAAAGAGGGCGTAATGTAAAGTGTGTGGAAAGAAGTTTTAAAAAAACAACATTAGACACATCACTTTTAGAGAATTACAGACCTGTCTCTCTCCTACCATTCATTGCGAAAACCTTTGAACGAGTTGCTTTCAACCAAGTATCATCTTTCCTGTCTCTGACCAACCAGCTGGATGTCAACCAATCTGGCTTCAAGAAAGGCCATTCAACTGAGACTGCACTACTGTCGGTCACCGAAGCCCTGAGGATCGCAAAAGCTGCTTCCAAATCTTCAGTTCTCATTCTGCTGGATCTTTCTGCTGCCTTCGACACTGTGAACCATCAGATCCTCTTGTCCGCCCTCTCATCACTGGGCATCACTGGAACCTCCCTCAACTGGTTTGAGTCCTATCTCACAGGTAGGTCCTTCAGGGTTACATGGAGAGGCGAGGTATCCAAAGCACATCAACTGAACACAGGGGTTCCTCAGGGTTCAGTTCTCGGACCGCTCCTCTTCTCCATTTACACCACATCACTGGGACCTATCATACAGGCACATGGTTTCTCTTACCATTGCTATGCTGATGACACCCAGCTCTACCTCTCATTTCAACCAGATGATCCCACAGTAGCTGTACGGATCTCAAGCTGTCTGGCGGACATCTCGGCATGGATGAAGGAACATCACCTGCAGCTCAACCTGGCAAAGACTGAGCTTCTCGTCCTCCCTGCCAATCCGTCTCTACAGCACGACCTCACAATCCAGCTAGAGTCATCCTCAATCACCCCATCAAGGTCGGTCAGAAATCTTGGAGTAATCTTTGATGATCAGCTGACCTTCACAGACCACATTACACAGACAGCTCGATCATGCAGGTTTGCAATGTATAACATCAGGAAGATCAGGCCTTTCCTAACTGAGCATGCAACACAACTTCTCGTCCAGGCCCTGGTCATTTCTAGGCGTGATTACTGCAATGCTCTTCTGGCTGGACTTCCATCATGTGCAACTAAACCTCTACAAATGATCCAGAATGCTGCAGCTCGTCTTGTCCTCATCGAGCCCAAAAGGGCCCACGTCACTCCTCTGCTCATCTCTCTGCACTGGCTACCACTCGCTGCTCGCATCAAGTTCAAGGCTTTGACGCTTGCTTACAGATTGACCACAGGTTCAGCTCCCTCCTACTTTCACTCACTACTACAAGTCTACATCCCTACCAGAAGCCTACGATCGGCCAAGGAGCGACGGCTCGTGGTACCATCACAGCGGGGCACAAAATCACTCTCCAGAACATTCTCATTCACGGTTCCATGCTGGTGGAATGATCTCCCCACCCTCGTCCGTAATGCAGAATCCCTGACAGCATTCAAAAGACAACTGAAAACTCATCTCTTCCGTGAGTACTTAACATAAAAAAATAAATATAAAAAAATTCTCTTTAAAAAAAAAAAACTCTTTTAAATCTTTCCTTCCCTTTTAAATCTTCCCTTGTCTGGCTTTTGCTACTCTGAGCAATGCCTGAACTTTGTATTTTGAGCACTTCTTGCGTCGTTCTTCCCTCTTCACGATGACTCGCTTGCTTTAGTCCTCAGATGTAAGTCGCTTTGGATAAAAGCGTCTGCTAAATGACTAAATGTAAATGTAAATGTAAATGTAAGTTTGCAGAATGCTGTTAAAATGGTAGAAAACTGGGCAAATTAATGGGGATTTCGGTTTTCAGTAGATAAAACTCAGGTAATTTATTTTGCAAAAAAGAAAAGTAACCCTACTGTTAATATTAAATTGTATGGTCAAGAAGTGAAGCAAACAGCAGTTGTGAGGTTTCTAGGTATATGGATGGATATGAAACTGAATTTTAGTAAACACTGGTTGACAAACATTAAATATCATGAGGTGTCTAGCAGGAGTGGATTGGATATATTGTGCTCTAATAAGATCGGCAATAGATTATGGCAGTATGGTATATTGCACTGCATCCAAAACACAACTCGTAAAACTAGAGGCAATTCAGTCACAAGCTTTGCGAATTTGTTGAGGAGCGTTTAGATCGTCCCCAATATCAGCAGTGCAAGTAGAGATGGGTGTAATGCCTCAAGTACTTCGTAGGCTCAAGTTAAAGATGAGGTATTTCATAAGCATAAAGGGACACACGGACAGTCATCCAGTTAAAATGGTGTTGGGAATGTGGACATAAAAAGTTATCAAGTTTTGGATGGAAGGCCGGAGAATGGGATTAATTGATTTCAATGTTGCTCCTACTGTGGCTAGTTCAGCAATTCCTCCTTGGTTGTTCCCAATGCCTTTGATTGATATCCAATTGCTTAAAGAAAAGCATAAGGATAGAAATGGATTAGAAAACTTAGGTATACAGCAATACATAGATCAAACTTATTATAATGCAGTGCAAATATATACTGATGGTTCAAAAGACCCAGAATTTGGGAAAACAGCAGTAGCGGTATATATTCCACTTTTCAACATTACAATGTCAAAAAGAACATCAGATCATATTTCGGTATTCACTGCAGAAATAATAGCAATATGTCTAGTACTTCAGTGGATAGAAGAAATACAACCAACAAGGGCAGTGATTTGTACAGATTCTCTATCAGCTCTAAATAGCTTGGAAAGTGGAACATCATCAGCAAGACAAGACATGATAAATGAAGTAATGCAGAGTCTTTACAGAACAAAACGGTATACTGGAATTCTGGTAAATCTTGTATGGGTTCCATCGCATATGGGTGTGGAGGAAACGAGGAGGCTGACAATCTGGCTAAACAGGCATTAAATCATTCACAGATTGACATTAAAGTGGCATTAATTAAAACAGAAATTAAAGTGATAATAGCGAAACAAATACAGGAAATTTGGCAGAAGGAATGTAATGAAAGAACAAAAGGTAGACATTTTTACTGCATTCAAGGAAAAGTAGGTTCAGAGAGAAGAAGATTCGGAAACAGGAAAGAGGACGTATTAGTAAACTTCCTTTCCAATATGCGCTTCACACTCCATTTCAGTAGATGGCGGGAGTGCACATTTTAAATTGGTTTGCCAGCCGCCATTAAAGTAACACTATGTAGTTATTCAACCTTCATAATATATTTCCAAGACCCTTGTGATGGTACATCGATTTAAAATAAGTTAAATGACACGTCTGCCATAGCCTGACGTGGTCTGTATCGCTTTTACTGGCACTATGTAACTTCGGGTTTCGGGTAGGAAGCCGTGCACGAAAAAGAACTACAAAATTCGACTGCTTTACGGCATACGTCACTTCCCCCACCACTTCCTCAAATTGTCTGTGGCCATTGCACACATCCCAAGTCTCCCGGGAGTCTCCTGCGTCTCCCTGATGCCCGCAAATTAGTTCAGATCTGCCGGAATCTAGAGCGCGCATGCGAGACAGAACACACTGCGCGCATAACATACATAGCGCGAGCACGGCAGAGAGAGAGAGAGCGAGAGACCTTGCGAGTGTGCCTCACGAAAGCTAGTCAACCCCCACCCCCGTCAACAATCCAGTCACCAAGATATACCTCCCTGAAATGACTTCTTGCAGGTTGGGATGTCTGCCATTGTTGATTCCAAAGCCGGTGCTGGATAAACAGCGAGCGTGCGCGTGCGACAGTCGGCTGCGGAAGGCTAAATTATTAACGACAGCAGTAATGGACAATTCTGCTTCCAACCTGTAGGGCGACAGCTGAGGAAAAATCACATGGTGTTGCTTTAATCTATCTAATAACAGCTACACCACCCCTACACCAAGCCCCCAGTGGATTACAGCAAATCGGGTAAAGCGGCTGAAATGCCCATTGTGGTTTGAGAACGCTCCACTGATCGAGAAACACCCGCTAGTGTTCTGCAGAGATACGCCTGAATCATCTTGTGCTCATCAACTACTAATCACCGTTAGTTCAATGTCACTGTCTCCACCCGTGTGTGCTGTCGGCTTTCATCAACATTTCACTGCTGATCCAGCACACTTTAAACATTGAAATGTCAATCTCAACCAAAATTATGCTTTAGATCAAAACTCAACATTGTATCTGGGTTTCCATTACTCAGAATGGAAAAACCGACCTGGACTTTTCTAATGAACTGAATGTTTTTTATAATCGTTTTAATATCCATGATTTTAGTGAGGAGATGTCTGTTTTTAAAAATGTTGATTTAAATCCTGTGAATAATATTGTGCCCATTGATAAATTCATGGTCTTGAAACTCTTTTGTGGTGTAAAAGACCACGTTCCTCCTGCAGATATGGACAGATAAAGACACTGAGAGCTGATGATCAATAACTGTCAAGTGCATCTGTCCAGCATACAGTTTTTTTACGATCACTTTGTTACTATTTTCAGAACCTTGATGTCATTTTTCACAACTCTAGACACAAAACCATTTTCTCAATTGCTTGGATACAATACACATAAAACTTAGATCATTTGTTCATTCAACACAAATCACATGTACAATATGACACAACTTAACATCAAAGTTCTACTATTTCAAAAGGCAATTCACACATTACATTTCAAATGAGTGTCTATTCATTTCCTTACACTGATCTAACTATCCACTGATACAACTGCTCAAAATGATAAGTAATGTTGCATTACTCTTAATGCATATGGAAGCAGACAAACAATCTTCCATGTTTACAGTAAATCATGAAAGTTTTGAGATAATGAGATTCATTGTCACCAATTAGCGTGGAGCATGAACCAATTAGACTACAATATCCATGGATGTAGCCTATAATATTGTATATTTTTGCTTTGATTCCAATAAACCTATGTTGTGATCGTACTGTAGTGTTTTGCTTCAATATATTACACACTTTGTTCAATGATTCCACTGTGTCTGTATTCTCTCTACGACTGCAGTGCTTTTACAGAGATGTATTTACTGTACATATATACCATAATGAAACCTGTATAACCTATTTTGTTCTACAATATTTAATGATTGTACGAACAATGACACAGTGAAATCGGTTGGTTGTGTGTGGGTGATCTATAGTTATGTTTCAATGGTATTTCACAGTAAATTTGTTTTTTGAACCAATGATTGTGCAAGTGCAAGATTTCTTTAAAGATGTGAATGCACAATGCAATGTTTTGAACATTAGACAGCCTGTGTTACAAGTGATAACCGGTTTGAGTTTTGTGTCTAGAGTTTTGAAAAATGGTATCAAGGTTCTGAAAATAGTAGCAAAGTGATTGTAAAAAACGGTAACTACTTTAATGAATCTGTTTGAGATTGAATTAATGCTGGATGTTTTGCTATAATTACAGACATGCATCTGAGGAATATTTCTAATTTTTCTCAGTTATTTTGCTTTATTTCCAGATTCACTCATAGACTCGTTCTTGTGCACTAGAGCTCGTTCACACATGCGCACTCTTCAGAAACTACACTTTAAATCTCTTGACAAACTAAAAGACAAACTAAACCCATAATTAGGATCGGTGCGTCCGGCACAATCCCCTGTAGCCGCTGCACAGATCTGGTCATGGCTTGAGTGGCCGTCAACGTTAGCCTTCCGGTGAATATAGACAAGAGTCTCAAATAATTGGGGGAATTCCCTTGGAAGATTAAAAGGACGTAAAGATACAGAGAGGATGGGACTCAGGTGAGGAGTGTGTAAGAGCTCGTTTACACATGCGCACTCTTCAGAAACTACGCTTTAAATCTCTTGACAAACTAATGATGTTTCCTAACAAAGTTCGGGAGGAGCATGTTCAGATAATTAAACACATGTGGAGCACATTCAGGTAATCAAGCCTAATTAGACACGAGTGGAGCACACTCCCAATCAATGAGGTAAGAGGTATATATTCAGCAAACTTAACTCAGTTCTTTGACAGTCTAACAGCATCCCTCCACCACCCCATCTCCTCACTTCTTCTCCTAAATACTCTTACAACAAGGGGGAGCACTCTGGGTTCGGGCAAAAATTTCCGAGCTCGGAGCCCTCCCCCTGGACAGCACGCCAAATACGCATAATCTTTACTCTGTTTAATTGATGTAAATGTGAACTCGTGAAAAAGACGTAAATGACTGTGGCGAGCAGGACGAGGGCCGTGAGAGAGCGGCTGATTACTGATGAGTAGGGATGGGAATTGATAAGAATTTAACGATTCCGATTCCATTATCGATATTGCTTATCAGCCCGTTCTCATCCCAAGGCGTCATCTAACTGACGCTTTTGACCATGCGTCAGCATGCCGACGCACATGGTACCCCTTAAAGGCCAATTTATACTTCTGCGTCGGGTGCGCGCTGTAGGTACGGCGTAGCATACGCACAGACGCGTACCATACGCCGTACCCTTCGCCGTAACCTGACGCGCACCTCCTCAAAAATGTAACTACACGTCGCGACGACGCGGACCGCAAGATCTGTGATTGGTCGGCTTGGTAGCATCGCGTTTCCTCCTATGCATTTCCGGCGTGTTCTTCTGCACCGCCCGCCATTTTTAAATTCTAAGTACAGCGAAACTGTTAAAAAAAACTAAAAATTTACCTTTTCCACCTCGATAAGCTCCAACTCCAACATTATCTGCTCTCTTTCAGTCGCCATTGCTTGTAGTAACCTAAACTCAAAACAGCCGCGAGGAATCTTCTTCTTCTTGCCGCGAGGAATCTAAACACAGTGGAACATTAAAACCCTCCGCCGCCAACTAGCGTTTCGGCGCTGTACTGCAGAGCAACGCAGACCTAAACGCAGAAGTATAAATGCTCATGACGGCGTCGCCTACGTGCGTAGCCCACGCCGTACACTACGGCGTACACTCGACGCAGAAGTATAAATTGGCCTTAAGTGTCAGTATGAGACGCGCCTCCTAGTGGTCTAACCCTAACCCTACCCCAGACCTAAACCTACCCATAACGGAAGCGTCATCTAGCTGACGCTAAAGGGTGCCATGTGCGTCGGATTTAGACGCATGGTCAAAAGTGTCAGTTAGATGACGCCATGGGATGAGAATGTGTTGCGCTTATCGATTCTCTTATCGAACCCACACTGGTCTCACAGTTCGGTTCGATTACGATTATCATGTCATCGATTCAGTTCAATTCGATATCTCGATGCATTACATGCACTGCATCCTCAATTTTACTTCAAAAGTGATGTGTGCGTGTTCACCTGTTCGTGAAGTCGCAGTGACAGAAACAGTGACATTCCAGTTTAAGTTTCATGGGACTAAAGTCTGTTCATGATGTGTGGCCAAATGTTTCTGCATATTGGAGGTCCCCCCCTTTGACGAAATGGAAATTTTACAGGTGTTGCAACAAGTGACCATATTGTTATGAGGCGCCGTCATACTCTCATTGAGTATGTGCGCGAGTTTGAGTTTGTGTGTGCTCGCGTCTCATATGTGCGTGGAGAGTTTGTGTGTGCGCGCGCGTCTCATATGTGCGTGGAGAGTTTGTGTGTGCGCGCGCGTCTCATATGTGCGTGGAGAGTTTGTGTGTGCGGGCGCGCGTCTCATATGAGTATGTGCGTGGAGAGTTTGTGTGTGCGGGCGCGCGTCTCATATGAGTATGTGCGTGGAGAGTTTGTGTGTGTGTGCGCGCGTCTCATATGTGCGTGGAGAGTTTGTGTGTGCGGGCGCGCGTCTCATATGAGTATGTGCGTGGAGAGTTTGTGTGTGCGGGCGCGTCTCATATGTGCGTGGAGAGTTTGTGTGTGTGCGCGCGTCTCATATGAGTATGTGCGTGGAGAGTTTGTGTGTGTGCGCGTCTCATATGAGTATGTGCGTGGAGAGTTTGTGTGTGTGCGCGCGCGTCTCATATGTGCGTGGAGAGTTTGTGTGTGTGCGCGCGTCTCATATGAGTATGTGCGTGGAGAGTTTGTGTGTGTGTGCGCGCGTCTCATATGTGCGTGGAGAGTTTGTGTGTGTGCGCGCGTCTCATATGAGTATGTGCGTGGAGAGTTTGTGTGTGTGCGGGCGCGCGTCTCATATGAGTATGTGCGTGGAGAGTTTGTGTGTGCGGGCGCGCGTCTCATATGAGTATGTGCGTGGAGAGTTTGTGTGTGTGTGCGCGCGTCTCATATGTGCGTGGAGAGTTTGTGTGTGCGCGCGCGCGTCTCATATGAGTATGTGCGTGGAGAGTTTGTGTGTGCGCGCGCGTCTCATATGAGTATGTGCGTGGAGAGTTTGTGTGTGTGCGCGTCTCATATGAGTATGTGCGTGGAGAGTTTGTGTGTGTGCGCGCGCGTCTCATATGAGTATGTGCGTGGAGAGTTTGTGTGTGTGCGCGTCTCATATGAGTATGTGCGTGGAGAGTTTGTGTGTGCGCGCGTCTCATATGAGTATGTGCGTGGAGAGTTTGTGTGTGCGGGCGCGCGTCTCATATGAGTATGTGCGTGGAGAGTTTGTGTGTGTGTGCGCGCGTCTCATATGTGCGTGGAGAGTTTGTGTGTGCGCGCGCGCGTCTCATATGAGTATGTGCGTGGAGAGTTTGTGTGTGCGCGCTCGCGTCTCATATGAGTATGTGCGTGGAGAGTTTGTGTGTGTGCGCGTCTCATATGAGTATGTGCGTGGAGAGTTTGTGTGTGCGCGCGTCTCATATGAGTATGTGCGTGGAGAGTTTGTGTGCGCGCGCGTCTCATATGAGTATGTGCGTGGAGAGTTTGTGTGTGTGCGCGTCTCATATGAGTATGTGCGTGGAGAGTTTGTGTGTGCGCGCGTCTCATATGAGTATGTGCGTGGAGAGTTTGTGTGTGCGCGCGTCTCATATGAGTATGTGCGTGGAGAGTTTGTGTGTGCGCGCGTCTCATATGAGTATGTGCGTGGAGAGTTTGTGTGTGTGCGCGTCTCATATGAGTATGTGCGTGGAGAGTTTGTGTGTGTGCGCGTCTCATATGAGTATGTGCGTGGAGAGTTTGTGTGTGTGCGCGCGTCTCATATGAGTATGTGCGTGGAGAGTTTGTGTGTGTGCGCGCTCGCGTCTCATATGAGTATGTGCGTGGAGAGTTTGTGTGTGTGCGCGCTCGCGTCTCATATGAGTATGTGCGTGGAGAGTTTGTGTGTGTGCGCGCGTCTCATATGAGTATGTGCGTGGAGAGTTTGTGTGTGTGCGCGCTCGCGTCTCATATGAGTATGTGCGTGGAGAGTTTGTGTGTGTGCGCGCTCGCGTCTCATATGAGTATGTGCGTGGAGAGTTTGTGTGTTTGCGCGCTCGCGTCTCATATGAGTATGTGCGTGGAGAGTTTGTGTGTGTGCGCGCGCGCGTCTCATATGAGTATGTGCGTGGAGAGTTTGTGTGTGTGCGCGCTCGCGTCTCATATGAGTATGTGCGTGGAGAGTTTGTGTGTGTGCGCGCTCGCGTCTCATATGAGTATGTGCGTGGAGAGTTTGTGTGTGTGCGCGCGCGCGTCTCATATGAGTATGTGCGTGGAGAGTTTGTGTGTTTGCGCGCTCGCGTCTCATATGAGTATGTGCGTGGAGAGTTTGTGTGTTTGCGCGCTCGCGTCTCATATGAGTATGTGCGTGGAGAGTTTGTGTGTGTGCGCGCTCGCGTCTCATATGAGTATGTGCGTGGAGAGTTTGTGTGTGTGCGCGCTCGCGTCTCATATGAGTATGTGCGTGGAGAGTTTGTGTGTGTGCGCGCGCGCGTCTCATATGAGTATGTGCGTGGAGAGTTTGTGTGTGTGCGCGCTCGCGTCTCATATGAGTATGTGCGTGGAGAGTTTGTGTGTGTGCGCGCGCGCGTCTCATATGAGTATGTGCGTGGAGAGTTTGTGTGTGTGCGCGCTCGCGTCTCATATGAGTATGTGCGTGGAGAGTTTGTGTGTGTGCGCGCTCGCGTCTCATATGAGTATGTGCGTGGAGAGTTTGTGTGTGTGCGCGCGCGCGTCTCATATGAGTATGTGCGTGGAGAGTTTGTGTGTTTGCGCGCTCGCGTCTCATATGAGTATGTGCGTGGAGAGTTTGTGTGTGTGCGCGCGCGTCTCATATGAGTATGTGCGTGGAGAGTTTGTGTGTGTGCGCGTCTCATATGAGTATGTGCGTGGAGAGTTTGTGTGTGTGTGCGCGCGTCTCATATGTGCGTGGAGAGTTTGTGTGTGCGCGCGCGCGTCTCATATGAGTATGTGCGTGGAGAGTTTGTGTGTGTGCGCGTCTCATATGAGTATGTGCGTGGAGAGTTTGTGTGTGTGCGCGTCTCATATGAGTATGTGCGTGGAGAGTTTGTGTGTGTGCGCGCGTCTCATATGAGTATGTGCGTGGAGAGTTTGTGTGTGTGCGCGCGCGTCTCATATGAGTATGTGCGTGGAGAGTTTGTGTGTGTGCGCGCTCGCGTCTCATATGAGTATGTGCGTGGAGAGTTTGTGTGTGCGCGCGTCTCATATGAGTATGTGCGTGGAGAGTTTGTGTGTGTGCGCGTCTCATATGAGTATGTGCGTGGAGAGTTTGTGTGTGTGCGCGTCTCATATGAGTATGTGCGTGGAGAGTTTGTGTGTGTGCGCGCGTCTCATATGAGTATGTGCGTGGAGAGTTTGTGTGTGTGCGCGCGTCTCATATGAGTATGTGCGTGGAGAGTTTGTGTGTGTGCGCGCGTCTCATATGAGTATGTGCGTGGAGAGTTTGTGTGTGTGCGCGCTCGCGTCTCATATGAGTATGTGCGTGGAGAGTTTGTGTGTGTGTGCGCGTCTCATATGAGTATGTGCGTGGAGAGTTTGTGTGTGTGCGCGCGTCTCATATGAGTATGTGCGTGGAGAGTTTGTGTGTGTGCGCGCGTCTCATATGAGTATGTGCGTGGAGAGTTTGTGTGTGTGCGCGCTCGCGTCTCATATGAGTATGTGCGTGGAGAGTTTGTGTGTGTGCGCGCGCGCGTCTCATATGAGTATGTGCGTGGAGAGTTTGTGTGTTTGCGCGCTCGCGTCTCATATGAGTATGTGTGTGGAGAGTTTGTGTGTGCGCGCGCGTCTCATATGAGTATGTGCGTGGAGAGTTTGTGTGTGTGCGCGCTCGCGTCTCATATGAGTATGTGCGTGGAGAGTTTGTGTGTGCGCGCGTCTCATATGAGTATGTGCGTGGAGAGTTTGTGTGTGTGCGCGTCTCATATGAGTATGTGCGTGGAGAGTTTGTGTGTGTGCGCGCTCGCGTCTCATATGAGTATGTGCGTGGAGAGTTTGTGTGTTTGCGCGCTCGCGTCTCATATGAGTATGTGCGTGGAGAGTTTGTGTGCGCGCTCGCGTCTCATATGAGTATGTGCGTGGAGAGTTTGTGTGTGTGCGCGCTCGCGTCTCATATGAGTATGTGCGTGGAGAGTTTGTGTGTGCGCGCGTCTCATATGAGTATGTGCGTGGAGAGTTTGTGTGTGTGCGCGCGTCTCATATGAGTATGTGCGTGGAGAGTTTGTGTGTGTGCGCGCGTCTCATATGAGTATGTGCGTGGAGAGTTTGTGTGTGCGCGCGTCTCATATGAGTATGTGCGTGGAGAGTTTGTGTGTGCGCGCGTCTCATATGAGTATGTGCGTGGAGAGTTTGTGTGTGTGCGCGTCTCATATGAGTATGTGCGTGGAGAGTTTGTGTGTTTGCGCGCTCGCGTCTCATATGAGTATGTGCGTGGAGAGTTTGTGTGTGTGCGCGCGCGCGTCTCATATGAGTATGTGCGTGGAGAGTTTGTGTGTGTGCGCGCTCGCGTCTCATATGAGTATGTGCGTGGAGAGTTTGTGTGTGTGCGCGCGCGCGTCTCATATGAGTATGTGCGTGGAGAGTTTGTGTGTTTGCGCGCTCGCGTCTCATATGAGTATGTGCGTGGAGAGTTTGTGTGTGTGCGCGCGCGCGTCTCATATGAGTATGTGCGTGGAGAGTTTGTGTGTGTGCGCGCTCGCGTCTCATATGAGTATGTGCGTGGAGAGTTTGTGTGTGTGCGCGCGCGCGTCTCATATGAGTATGTGCGTGGAGAGTTTGTGTGTTTGCGCGCTCGCGTCTCATATGAGTATGTGTGTGGAGAGTTTGTGTGTGTGCGCGCGTCTCATATGAGTATGTGCGTGGAGAGTTTGTGTGTGTGCGCGCGTCTCATATGAGTATGTGCGTGGAGAGTTTGTGTGTGTGCGCGTCTCATATGAGTATGTGCGTGGAGAGTTTGTGTGTGTGTGCGCGTCTCATATGAGTATGTGCGTGGAGAGTTTGTGTGTGTGCGCGCTCGCGTCTCATATGAGTATGTGCGTGGAGAGTTTGTGTGTGTGTGCGCGTCTCATATGAGTATGTGCGTGGAGAGTTTGTGTGTGTGTGCGCGTCTCATATGAGTATGTGCGTGGAGAGTTTGTGTGTGTGCGCGCTCGCGTCTCATATGAGTATGTGCGTGGAGAGTTTGTGTGTGTGTGCGCGTCTCATATGAGTATGTGCGTGGAGAGTTTGTGTGTGTGTGCGCGTCTCATATGAGTATGTGCGTGGAGAGTTTGTGTGTGTGTGCGCGTCTCATATGAGTATGTGCGTGGAGAGTTTGTGTGTGTGCGCGCGTCTCATATGAGTATGTGCGTGGAGAGTTTGTGTGTGTGCGCGCTCGCGTCTCATATGAGTATGTGCGTGGAGAGTTTGTGTGTGTGCGCGCGTCTCATATGAGTATGTGCGTGGAGAGTTTGTGTGTGTGCGCGCGTCTCATATGAGTATGTGCGTGGAGAGTTTGTGTGTGTGCGCGCTCGCGTCTCATATGAGTATGTGCGTGGAGAGTTTGTGTGTGTGCGCGCGCGCGTCTCATATGAGTATGTGCGTGGAGAGTTTGTGTGTTTGCGCGCTCGCGTCTCATATGAGTATGTGTGTGGAGAGTTTGTGTGTGCGCGCGCGTCTCATATGAGTATGTGCGTGGAGAGTTTGTGTGTGTGCGCGCTCGCGTCTCATATGAGTATGTGCGTGGAGAGTTTGTGTGTGCGCGCGTCTCATATGAGTATGTGCGTGGAGAGTTTGTGTGTGTGCGCGTCTCATATGAGTATGTGCGTGGAGAGTTTGTGTGTGTGCGCGCGTCTCATATGAGTATGTGCGTGGAGAGTTTGTGTGTGTGCGCGCTCGCGTCTCATATGAGTATGTGCGTGGAGAGTTTGTGTGTGCGCGCGTCTCATATGAGTATGTGCGTGGAGAGTTTGTGTGTGTGCGCGTCTCATATGAGTTTGTGCGTGGAGAGTTTGTGTGTGTGCGCGTCTCATATGAGTATGTGCGTGGAGAGTTTGTGTGTTTGCGCGCTCGCGTCTCATATGAGTATGTGCGTGGAGAGTTTGTGTGTGTGCGCGCGCGCGTCTCATATGAGTATGTGCGTGGAGAGTTTGTGTGTGTGCGCGCGTCTCATATGAGTATGTGCGTGGAGAGTTTGTGTGTGCGCGCGTCTCATATGAGTATGTGCGTGGAGAGTTTGTGTGTGTGCGCGTCTCATATGAGTATGTGCGTGGAGAGTTTGTGTGTTTGCGCGCTCGCGTCTCATATGAGTATGTGCGTGGAGAGTTTGTGTGTGTGCGCGCGTCTCATATGAGTATGTGCGTGGAGAGTTTGTGTGTGTGCGCGCTCGCGTCTCATATGAGTATGTGCGTGGAGAGTTTGTGTGTGTGTGCGCGTCTCATATGAGTATGTGCGTGGAGAGTTTGTGTGTTTGCGCGCTCGCGTCTCATATGAGTATGTGCGTGGAGAGTTTGTGTGTTTGCGCGCTCGCGTCTCATATGAGTATGTGCGTGGAGAGTTTGTGTGTGCGCGCTGGCGTCTCATATGAGTGTATGCGTGAGCGACTTTAGGTGTGTCCTTGTGCATTTCATATGTATTTGTTTGAGCATTCAGCAGTATACGTGTATGTTTGACTACTTAGTATACGTTTATGCAAGTGTTTCATTTGTGTGCTTGTGTGCGTGAATGAACCCAGCAAGCAATAGCCGTCATTTCAACGTCTCGGTTAAATATAGACCCGATATAGTCCGGCTATGTGTAACCCACTTTTAGCCCAAATAACATTCAATCTGGATAAATTTATTTTTTTCCAAAATAACTTGTGAGATGTATGATATTCCATCATGTAAGCAAAGTCAACTGTGATTACAAGGTGTTTGGTTTGCTTTATTTTACATGTTATATATGTAGGCTGTGCGTAGCCACGATTTAGCTCGTATTCAGACCCGGCTATTGTAGCCCACTTATAGTCAAAATTGAGTAATTGTAGTTTTTTGCCAGGCAGTGCATTAAATGGTTGATATTCCATCATGTTCGCATTTGTAATGATATCTGCAAGGTTCAATGTGTCATTTCACGACATGGTCGATCTGTAGTCACGATTCAGCTCTGAATTGGACGGGCTATATGCGGTCTACTTTAGCCCACTTGGCGAAATCAAAGCAATCTGGTCTACCTACGGCTTGGCTATAGCCATGATTCATACCAGCGAAATAGTATAAGAATATTAGTCTTAAAAATGTTTTTGCTCACACATCTTAATGTTTGCTGCCTGTCACACATAAACATAACATTCATACACAGTCTACGATATGACTGTCTATCATTTCAAATTAAATCAAATGCAATTGCATTTCTCAACCGCTAGATGGCACAATCCAAACACTACTGAGACATGACTACTGGGACTACTGGCTAGAGGTCTGCACGGGCTTTAAACTGAAGCCCGAACCCGGCCCGTACCCGCGATCATTTAACCCGACCCGACCCGACCCGACAATTACATTTACATATTAAGCCCGAACCCGACCCGAACCCGAGGTCCATTCTGTTTCTCACAGCAAATACCATTTTTTCACGTCTGCTGTCTGTCTGTATTGTGACTGAAATAGCGCGCGAGAGCGGTACATGCGCTCATGCGCAAATCATATGATAAAATAAAACAAAAATTATCATTATCATTATATTTGAGAGAGAGAGCCTGTGTGTCTGTGTGTATGCACATATTGCACATCTGCGCACGTATGTACTTTCTCTCTCTCGCGTGCCGGTCACCACAACACAGCAAGCAGGCAAAGCACACGGCACGCAAACTATATATAGCCTATTTAGTTTTTCTTAGTTAAACCCGAACCCGACCCGAACCCGAGGCTGTTCATTAAACATTAACCCGAACCCGACCCGAAACCCGCACCTTTTTCGGGACCCGTCGGGCTCGGGTCGGGTAGCAGACCTCTACTACTGGCCTATAGTATCACTTTAACCAGATCTCGCGATAAACATTTCTGCCATTTTCAATTTTATTTTACACGAGGCAGCTGTCGGAGAGCAACGGGTGAGCGACACTCTGAAAACCTTCAAATGTATACTTCGATCTTGTAAGTATGCGTGTTATTTTTGTTATGTTCATTGTTTAAATAAGTTAGTTGTTATAATGTGTAGAAACCGTGACATTTTAACATTACCATTGCAGAGTAGGCTACTATTTTTCTGCAACAAGTTAACGTTACCTGCACGTGTTATTGCAACTGTGTGCCCTTAATCTAAAATGAATCTAAATTCAAGGTGGTAACCATGAAACTATGAAACTTATCATTACTATTTTATTTGTATTATTATTAAAGATACCAATATATTTTTGTTTTTAGATTAGAGTAAGAAATAATAGGTTTTGATTTAATGCAAATTTTCAAAGTATACTTTACATAAAACTTAACAGCAACATGAAAAGAAATTATATAAAAAATATTTTTTCCTTTCCAATTAATAAAAGGTAGTGGCAAACAGTAAAGTCTTTAAACTTGATTTAAAAGAATTAAAATATGCAGCATACATTCAGTTTTCAGTGAATTTGTTTCAGATATATGGTGCATAAAAACTGAATGCTGCTTCTCCATGTTTTGTTTTGACTTTGGGGATATAAAAGTAGCTGGCTACTGTCCCAGGTGACCTGAGAGGTCAGCTCTGGATGGTCCATAATGCATCAGAAGATTAGAAATTTACTTTGGCCTTAATTTAATTATTGATATTAATTTATTAATAAAATTGATATAAATTGTCTATATTGATATAAATTATATAGTCTCAATCTATATTCCATTAACTCTATATTGGCCAGCTCTAGTGTGCATCCTAGCAAAAGTGAATGACTGTAATTAAAATGATCGTCAACAATGCTTTTCTTGAGCAATAATTTTTTTCTTTTTCTCATTTGGCAGACGCAGTGATGACCAACTTTCCTTCGGCGACTGAATGGGAAATAAAAAATGCAATTTCTGGTCATTTTAAACAAGCACCAGGGAGAGCAGGGGGTGGTGGTTATGGATATAAAGCTAACAATTCTTAAAAATTTTAGTATCTTAAGTTGTTTTACATATTTTCCTATTTTTTTATTTGTTCATTTTTATGTTTGAATGTTGTCTAAGTTGTTAATATAATTGTTCTAAATAAATCCTTTATATTCAATTAGTTTGGATGGATTTTCATTTATGAGAACCTGTTGTATTTGAGTGAAAAGAATCCTTATGCCTCATTTTGTTGTCTATTACATGTATATGTAGTGTAATTGATGACTAGTCTAATCTTGGGCTATGTTTAGACATCTATTAGATTTTCACTGACAGCCCAAAATTAGCCTTGTTTTAGCCTAGACCCATATTGACTGTCTATTAGACGTATATATGTAGTCATTCAATAGCTATCTAATTGATGACTAGTCTATTCTTGGGCTATGGTTAGACGTCTATTAGACGTATATATGTAGTCATTCAATAGCTGTCTATTCTTAGGCTATGTTTAGACGTCTATTAGATTTTCACTGACAGCCCCAAATTAGCCTCGTTTTAGCCTAGACGTCTGGGCTGTGTTTTGACGGCTATTAGACGCAAAATTGCTTGCTGGGGTTTGATTTAAGCCCTAGACGGCACCTCACATATTGTCGTCTTTTCGCGTGAAATATAACCAAACGAGCGCTTCTGTCTCGATGCCATGTTTGTTGCGTTCTGAATCAAAATAACGCAGCGCGTGTGTGACGTCATGACACATTTGCAACGTGCGGAACCGATAAGCGGAATCGTTAACCAGGCATACTAACGGTTCCAAGGAATTGGTTCACTGGGAACCGGTTCTGAAGAAGAAGAACTGGTTCTCGATTCCCATCCCTACTGATGAGTGACGCACCGCTCTCGATCTCTCACGGAGGAGCTGAAGCATGAAAGCAGGAGCGACGACAGTAGACAGACGACAGTTGGTTGGAATAACGTGATGATTGGGTAGATCATCTGAACGTGTTCTTCCTGAAGTTTGTGTAAGACTGGAAATACTGGAAGATAGCGCAACTCTCTGAGAGAACAAAACAAATTACAGTTTTTCTCGATTGCTTAAACACTATAACCAGGCTTTTGAACTAAAATTTCAAAACCAAAATGCCATTTATCAAAAAGCACACCCATTTCCCTAAACTATGAACACTATTCCCCTGTTTTGACACATGAGTCAGATTTATTGCACTGTCACTGCAAAACTCTACACACAAATCCCTTCATTTCTCATTGCCTACACCATGTGGTCATTTAAAAAGCACTAGTATTCAATATTGTTCACTCAAGTCAGCACAGCTTCAGCTCAGTTAGCACACAGTTCCCCAGGTGAAAACACTAAGAGTCAAAATTGAACACACATCAATCAGATCCTTCAATAGATAGATAGATAAAAGGGCCCGAATCAGTTTATTGAGTTTTGGAACAATGAATCCAGAAAGACATGAATGAAGAGGTTGAGGAAGAGGAAGATGAAGAGGAGGAGGAGGAAGAGAAATAGGAAGTGGAGGAGGAAGGGCAAGGACAAGAAGACAAGCAGTCTCAATGAAATTCAAGCCACTTTAGTTGACCATGTCCTTGTCCATGGTATGACTATGAGGGAGGCTGGGCAACGAGTACAGCCAAATTTGAGTCGCTTCACCGTCGCCTCCATCATCAGAAGCTTCAGGGAGGTGTGGTGGCAAACACAATTATATCACTGAATAAGAGACAAACATTTCCAATAGTCTTTGATGAGGTTTAATTCCCTGCAAGAAAAGGCCAGCAGTCGTACAGTCACACAGAGTGTCTGCAGAGTGTGACCGTGAAGGAGGGCATCCTCTCTCCTTTATAGTCTTCTTGACTCCCAGAATCTTTCTAGAATCTTTCTAGACCAATGATGGTATTTTCACCCATATGTGGAACATTCTTAGACTTGTTCATGTTGTATCCTTGAGTGGAGGCCCTCCTGTCACGTACCAACATTCTTTAGCATTCCAATACAATTCCATTACAGTATTTCTGAATTGCTAAAACACTAAAATCCATTTGCAAAACCAAAGTTGCAAGTGTACAAACCACTTTATTGATTGAATCACACAGTTTGCAGAACTTTAAACACTTCTCATGTGGTTAGACACAACTAGCAAATCGGAATCACTCTTTGTGCAAAACTGTAAACACATTGTCATTCACAAAGCACATGTAGCATTGTGGTGCACTTCAACTCAGAATGCACAACACAGCCCTCAAAAGTGAAACACAAGCAACACACTGTTGTCATCGGGAACACACAAGCACTCAAAATTGAACACATCTGTTTCAAACCAGTAATGGATATATCTGGATATAAAGCCATGTCAAATCCAAATGCATGTGTGATTTTCACAATGGAGGGCAGGAGAGAAGGAGGAAGTGGAAGTGGAAGAGGAGGAAGAGACAGAGACAGAGGAGGAAGAGGAGGAGGAAGAGACAGAGACAGAGGAGGAAGAGGAGGAAGAAGAGACAGAGGAGGAAGAGGAGGAAGAAGAGACAGAGACAGAGGAGGAAGAGGAGGAAGAAGAGACAGAGACAGAGGAGGAAGAGGAGGAAGAAGAGACAGAGACAGAGGAGGAAGAGGAGGAGGAAGAGACAGAGACAGAGGAGGAAGAGGAGGAAGAAGAGACAGAGACAGAGGAGGAAGAGGAGGAAGAAGAGACAGAGACAGAGGAGGAAGAGGAGGAAGAGGAGGAGGAAGAGACAGAGACAGAGGAGGAAGTGGAAGTGGAAGAGGAGGAAGAGACAGAGACAGAGGAGGAAGAGGAGGAGGAAGAGACAGAGACAGAGGAGGAAGAGGAGGAAGAAGAGACAGAGACAGAGGAGGAAGAGGAGGAAGAAGAGACAGAGACAGAGGAGGAAGAGGAGGAAGAAGAGACAGAGACAGAGGAGGAAGAGGAGGAGGAAGAGACAGAGACAGAGGAGGAAGAGGAGGAAGAAGAGACAGAGACAGAGGAGGAAGAGGAGGAAGAAGAGACAGAGACAGAGGAGGAAGAGGAGGAGGAAGAGACAGAGGAGGAAGAGGAGGAAGAAGAGACAGAGACAGAGGAGGAAGAGGAGGAAGAGACAGAGACAGAGGAGGAAGAGGAGGAAGAAGAGACAGAGACAGAGGAGGAAGAGGAGGAAGAAGAGACAGAGACAGAGGAGGAAGAGGAGGAAGAAGAGACAGAGACAGAGGAGGAAGAGGAGGAAGAAGAGACAGAGACAGAGGAGGAAGAGGAGGAAGAAGAGACAGAGACAGAGGAGGAAGAGGAGGAAGAGGAGGAGGAAGAGACAGAGACAGAGGAGGAAGTGGAAGTGGAAGAGGAGGAAGAGACAGAGACAGAGGAGGAAGAGGAGGAGGAAGAGACAGAGACAGAGGAGGAAGTGGAAGTGGAAGAGGAGGAAGAGACAGAGACAGAGGAGGAAGAGGAGGAGGAAGAGACAGAGACAGAGGAGGAAGAGGAGGAAGAAGAGACAGAGACAGAGGAGGAAGAGGAGGAAGAAGAGACAGAGACAGAGGAGGAAGAGGAGGAAGAAGAGACAGAGACAGAGGAGGAAGAGGAGGAAGAAGAGACAGAGACAGAGGAGGAAGAGGAGGAAGAAGAGACAGAGACAGAGGAGGAAGAGGAGGAGGAAGAGACAGAGACAGAGGAGGAAGTGGAAGTGGAAGAGGAGGAAGAGACAGAGACAGAGGAGGAAGAGGAGGAGGAAGAGACAGAGACAGAGGAGGAAGAGGAGGAAGAAGAGACAGAGACAGAGGAGGAAGAGGAGGAGGAAGAGACAGAGACAGAGGAGGAAGAGGAGGAGGAAGAGACAGAGACAGAGGAGGAAGAGGAGGAGAAGGAGGAAGAACAAGAGCCATCATTTCCAATGAAATTAGAGCAACAATCATACACCATGTTCTGGTTCATGGAATGAGGGAAGCAGGACTCCGTGTTCAACCAAATATAAGCAGGTTCTCTGTGGCCTCCATTGTCAGGACATTCAGAGAAGACAACAAGTAAGTGTACTATCATTTGTGCTCCCTCAAACTTACAGTACAGTAGGTACAGTTGTGGAACGTCTCAGTAAATTACTGTAACATAGCTCAAAAAATTGGCCCTTTTCTTGCAGTATTACAGTAAAAGTAATAAAAATAATAGTATTTTATGTATTGTACATATTTGGTGACATTTCAATGCATTAGGCCTGTCTGTACAATTCTAACAAGAGGTTTTATTTGCTAGAATTGAAAGACTGCCACAGGTGGAAGGAGAGGTATGTTCTCACAACAGCAGGAGACCATTATTGTCAATATGGTCCTTCATTTGAGAGAAATTTGATTCCAAAACATTGCTTGCTATCGATCTGCTGCATATTTTGTTTGTGACTTGTATGTGTGCTGGATTGTGCAAGTACTTTATAATAAATATAATTTCCCCCCTGAGTGCAGTGTTTTGCATTTATCTCTGTAGTGTGTAATGACTGCTGTGTAGTGTTTATGCATTAGCTGGATGTGTGTGTTATCTGAAAACAGTGTTCCCTTTCAAGGGAACTTCGAGCTGCGTCAAACGCTGCGGGAACGCCCCTGCGTTGTGCGTCATGAAGCACGTATGGAATCAGCCCAATGGAGAGATGAAACGTCATAGGCGGGTGACGTCATCGACCAGGAAACTATAAAGCACCCCAAAAACACAAGCGCATTAGCTTCTGTGCTTTCAGTCGCGCTACATGTGAATCTGTCCCTGTGTGATATTGTCTGTCTTTACATACCCTGCACCACACAAACAATTTATCCTTATATTGAGAGATATGGCGGACGAACAACAGTTTAGGAAGTGTGTTCCTCCCTGCTCGCGTTATTTAACGAGCGGGGATACACATGATCTTTGTGTTGTTTGTTTGGGAGTTCAGCATGCCCAGTCTGCTCTCGAGGGGGCAGACTGTGAGCATTGCGAGCGTCTGCCGTTAAGGACGCTCCGCTCCCGCCGAGCGCTCTTTGAGGAGAGCGGTTCGGTGCGCGCTCCCCGCGGTTCGGGTCCCGCTTCTGCCGAGGCAGAGCGGCGGCGCTTATCGTGGGGATCGCAGATGGATCTCACAGCAGGGTTTGAGACGGGCTCTGCCTTATCTCTCCCTTCACCTGTGAGATCCAGTGCCTCAGTCCCGGGTTCGGAAGCACGCGCTGCGGTTTCTTCCGCTCGGGCTGAGGCACCAATGCTGCAGCTATCCAGTTCTGAGGAGCTGGATGTTGTCAGTGTTGAGGGAGATGTGGAGGATTCGCCACCCCACACTCCCGAAAGTGATGAGCTTATGGAGGTTTTAACAAGAGCTGTTGAAAAACTCAATATTGAATGGCCAGTGACTAGACAGGAGTCTGTTTCTAAATCAAAGTTGGATGAGAGATTTTTGCCGTCACGTGTGCAGCCTCCACGCCGGTGCCTGCCGTTTTTCCATGATCTCCACACCGAGGTGTCGAAATCATGGAGAAAACCGGTGTCATATAGAGTGTTTAGTCCCCAGACTTCAACATATGCAAATATAATGGGAGCCAAGGCTCATGTTTATGGTGCTTTGCCTCGTGTGGAAGAGACGCTTGCGAGCCATCTCTCCCCCGAAGCAGCATCATCTTTTAAGGCACCGGCATTACCCACCAAGCCTTTAAGAAACACCTCGGCTTTGGTGGGTAAAGCATATTCGGCAGCAGGTCAGGCTGCGTCATGCCTGCATACTATGTCAATCTTGCAGGCATACCAGGCTGATCTGCTAAGGGACGTGAGTGAGAGTGAGGAGGTCAGTACTGACGTAGTTCGCGAACTGCGTCAGGCTGCTGATTTATCCCTGCGTGCCACCAGAGAATCGGCCAAGCTAGTGGGTCGTTCTATGGCAGCTCTGGTGGCCGCAGAAAGACATTTGTGGTTAAATCAAACCAATATTAAAGAGAAAGAAAAAGCTTTTCTTTTAGATGCTCCTCTCTCTCCCCTGGGTTTGTTTGGTGATGCTGTAAATTCAGTTATCGATAAATTCCAGGAAGAAAAGAAACAAACTGCAGCTTTTAAAAAGTTTCTTCCCCTGAAAGTTCACGTCCCTGGGGCTGCTGGGCGGGAGCAGCCCCGGCCGTCTATGAGCTCATCACATAGAGCGCAGCAGAGGCAGAGTGTCGCGTCTCGTGCTCCCCCTGCTGGACAGTGGGCTCAGCCGCGACACTCTCAGCCGAAGCCTTCTAGCAATAGAACTGATCTGAGGACAGTTATATTGGCTAAGAAGGCTTCGGCTAAGAAGAAGTCCTGACGCCAAGGCGTTCAGGATACTGAGGGCGGTCCCCACCGAGGCGGAAAGGTGTTCACCTCTTTTTACGGTGCCCATTCCTCCTCGGTGCCCTCAGGGGCTCGTTCTGCCAACCCCGCCTTTATGCCGGGGCACAGACGATCCCAGCGAGCGCTTTCCCGAGGGACGCTCGCTCCCTCTGAGGAGGGTCTCAGAGCGGTCAAACCAGTTGTTCCCTGCCGGTGCGCCGTTACAGGGCGCTGCGTTTGCTGCTCAAGTTACACCAGAGGCCAGTCTCGAGAGACTGGTACCCTTAGTAGAATTTCTGGCAGAGTGGAAAAGCCTTCCAAAAATATCTCATTGGGTCCTGCAGACAGTAGAAAAGGGTTATGCTATCCAGTTCAGGTGTCGTCCACCAAAATTCAGAGGGGTTCTGCACACAGTGGTGGGCCCCGAGCAGGCTCTGGTATTGGAACAAGAGGTGAAAACGCTCCTTCAAAAGGAGGCTATAGAACGGGTTCCTCCTCCCAGTTTGGAGTCAGGTTATTACAGCCGATATTTCATCGTTCCAAAGAAGAATGGGGGGTTGCGTCCAATTTTAGACCTGCGCATATTGAATCGCTCAGTAGGGAAGCTAAAATTCAAGATGCTCACTATCAAGCAGATCGTGTCTCAAATCAGATCCGAGGACTGGTTTGTCACGATAGATCTGAAGGACGCGTACTTCCACGTTTCCATCCTTCCACAACACAGGAAGTTCCTGAGGTTCGCCTTCGGGGGCGAGGCGTACCAGTACAGGGTTCTTCCGTTTGGCCTAGCTTTATCTCCCCGCACTTTCACGAAATGCATGGATGCAGCACTAGTGCCTCTGAGGCTTCAGGGCATTCGTATTCTCAATTACATCGACGATTGGTTGATTTTAGCTCAGACGGAGCAGATGGCGGTTCGGCATCGAGATGTCGTCCTCGCTCATATCAGAAAGTTGGGGTTGAGGCTGAACGCAAAGAAAAGTGTATTATCTCCTTCCCAGAAGACCACTTTTCTGGGTGTCGTTTGGGATTCGGTCTCGATGCGGGTGCGACTCTCTCCGACCCGCATCGCTTCGATTCTCTCAGCTGTGAAACAAGTGAAGCTAGGCCAGCTACTCACTGTGAAGCAGTTTCAGAGACTGTTGGGTCTGATGGCAGCAACGTCCAACGTTATACCTTGCGGCCTGTTGTACATGAGACCGCTACAGTGGTGGCTCAGGACCAAGGGATTCTCCCCGAGGGGAAATCCGCTCCGCACGTTCAAAGTCACGCAGCGCTGCCTTCGTGCTCTGGTCATGTGGAGAGAAACTTGGTTCCTATCCAAAGGTCCTGTGCTGGGGGCTCTTTGTCGTCGCATAACGCTAACGACGGATGCTTCCCTCACAGGGTGGGGGGCGGTCATGAGTGGTCGCCCAGCCCAAGGTCTGTGGCAGGATCATCATCTATCGTGGCACATAAATTGTCTAGAGATGTTGGCTGTGTTTCAGGCTCTGAAATACTTCCTAACAGACCTGAGAGGCCATCATGTGTTAGTTCAATCAGACAACACGTCGGTGGTCTCTTATATAAATCATCAGGGGGGCCTGCGGTCTCGCCGGCTTTACAAGTTGGCCCGTCAGATCCTCCTGTGGTCCCAAGGGAAGCTACTATCTCTGAGAGCAATGTATCTTCCTGGGTATTTGAATGTGGTAGCAGACTCCCTGTCGAGGCAGGGGCCGAGGCCAGGGGAATGAAGACTCCACCCCGAGGTGGTGGAGCTCCTTTGGTTGAGTTTCGGTCGCGCCGAGGTGGACCTATTCGCTTCCAAGGAGACCACGCATTGTCATCGGTGGTTCTCCATCACTCATCCAGCCCCCCTGGGGTTGGATGCTATGGTGCAGCCGTGGCCGAGGTCACGTCTGTACGCCTTTCCCCCGATTGCTCTGTTACCAGGAGTTCTGGAGAGGGTCCGCCGGGACGGGGTCAGTCTACTACTAGTAGCCCCGTTCTGGCCGGCCCGAGTATGGTTTGCGGACCTGATTTCTCTCCTGGACGGTTCTCCTTTGGAGCTCCCGGTCAGGAGGGATCTACTCTCCCAGGCGGGCGGCACGATACTTCACCCCCGCCCAGAATTGTGGAAACTGTGGGCTTGGCCTCTGAGGGGGCCCAGCTCATAGACTCCGGTCTCTCAACCGAGGTTGTTGAGACCATTCTTAACTCCAGAGCTCCATCCACGAGGAAGCTTTATGCCTTGAAGTGGAAACTTTTCACTTCTTGGTGTGGAGAACACCTGCAGGACCCAGTTAACTGCCCAGTGGGTGCAGTGCTGGAATTCCTGCAGGAGCGCTTCTCCACAGGGTTATCCCCCTCCACACTAAAGGTGTATGTGGCGGCACTAGCTGCTTACCACGTCCCTTTCAGTGGAGTTTCTCTTGGGTGACACCCGCTTATAACTCGTTTCCTCCGTGGCACTTTGAGGCTGAGGCCAGCAGTTCGTACGAGGGTGCCGACTTGGGATCTGGCCATTGTATTAGAAGGTCTTTCCCTAGCTCCTTTTGAACCTATCGAAGAAGTTCCCGAGAAGTTTCTCACTTTTAAGACTATCTTTTTACTTGCTATCTCTTCACTAAAAAGAATCGGAGATTTGCAGGCTCTGTCGGTTTCACCCTCGTGCCTGGAATTTGCACCTGGCATGGTTAAAGCTTTTCTGCATCCTAGACCAGGTTACGTTCCTAAGGTCCCTACTAATATCGTTAGACCTACGGTTCTGCAGGCTTTCTGTCCTCCTCCATTTATGTCATCGGACCAGGAGAAACTTAATTCACTCTGCCCTGTTAGGGCATTAGACGCTTATGTCCACAGAGCTGCCCTGTGGAGGAAATCAGAACAACTTTTTGTATGTTTCGGGCCACCCAGGAAAGGGTGTCCTGCGTCTAAACAGAGAATGAGCAAGTGGGTGGTCGAGGCTATCTCACTTGCTTATGAGTCGGCTGGCCAGCCTTCACCTTTGGTTGTCCGAGCTCACTCTACCAGGAGTATGGCTGCTTCTAAAGCTCTTTTGTCGGGGGTTTCCCTGAGTGATGTTTGTGATGCGGCTGGATGGTCTTCACCGCATACTTTTATTAAGTTCTATGACCTAGACTTAAGCTCTACCCCTGGGGCACAGGTGCTCTCGTCCTCTGTGCGCTAGTCTCACATGACGGTCATTTGGTCCTATGGCGACGTGGGTATTCGCGTTCCCGCAGCGTTTGACGCAGCTCGAAGTTCCCTTGAAAGGGAACGTCTCGGTTACGTATGTAACCCTAGTTCCCTGATAGGGAACGAGACGCTGCGTCGCTCCGCCATACTCCCGGCACTCCCGTTAGCGCTTCCTTCAAGCCTATCAGAAGCTAATGCGCTTGTGTTTTTGGGGTGCTTTATAGTTTCCTGGTCGATGACGTCACCCGCCTATGACGTTTCATCTCTCCATTGGGCTGATTCCATACGTGCTTCATGACGCACAACGCAGGGGCGTTCCCACAGCGTTTGACGCAGCGTCTCGTTCCCTATCAGGGAACTAGGGTTACATACGTAACCGAGACGTTTGGTTTTGGGTAAAGATAACATAGTTCTGAAGCAATGGTTTGATATAGCAAGACAAGTCAAAGGTTTTGACTGTGTAGCTTACAGTAAGTTTGGTGATTTGTGTTTAAGGTTTTGAGAAAGCGAGAGAAACATTAAAAAAATGTGTTTTAGCAATTCAGAAATACTGTAGAATAAAATCTGTGTGTGCTCTTTTACTGTCATATGATGGTCCCACATCATATGACATACTGTAAGTAAATATAAAACATTTTTTTAGCAGAGAGTAAAAAAAGAAGAAGAGTAAAACGGGAATTTTTTTTTTTGTGTGTGTGTGTGTGTGTGTTGTACTGAGTAGTACTTGAATGAATGCAAATGTGCCAAATTGTGTCTTTTGTGTTCATCATGTGAAAAGTTTTGTGAGGGGGGGGGAACACAAGCAACATAACTTACTAGTTTTGGAAATGTTGTTTTGAATTTATTGCACCATTGTGTAAGACTATGTTGTAGTGTGTGTGATCTTGATAGCTTGTGTGTCCAGTCTGAGGGCAAGGTTTGGTTTTTCAGCGAGAGTGAATGGTTTTGAGTGTAGAGCTTCATTTTGACCTGAAAATAGGATGTTTGGGTAATTGGGTGAGACGCTATGGATTTGTGTTTACTGTTTTGAGAATACGAGGCATAGTTTCAAGAAATGTGTTAATGAGATGGGTGTAATGCCTCAAGTACTTCGTAGGCTCAAGTTAAAGATGAGGTATTTCATAAGCATAAAGGGACACACGGACAGTCATCCAGTTAAAATGGTGTTGGGAATATGGACATAAAAAGTGATCAAGTTTTGGATGGAAGGCCGGAGAATGGGATTAATTGATTTCAATGTTGCTCCTACTGTGGCTAGTTCAGCAATTCCTCCTTGGTTGTTCCCAATGCCTTTGATTGATATCCAATTGCTTAAAGAAAAGCATAAGGATAGAAATGGATTAGAAAACTTAGGTATACAGCAATACATAGATCAAACTTATTATAATGCAGTGCAAATATATACTGATGGTTCAAAAGACCCAGAATTTGGGAAAACAGCAGTAGCGGTATATATTCCACTTTTCAACATTACAATGTCAAAAAGAACATCAGATCATATTTCGGTATTCACTGCAGAAATAATAGCAATATGTCTAGTACTTCAGTGGATAGAAGAAATACAACCAACAAGGGCAGTGATTTGTACAGATTCTCTATCAGCTCTAAATAGCTTGGAAAGTGGAACATCATCAGCAAGACAAGACATGATAAATGAAGTAATGCAGAGTCTTTACAGAACAAAACGGTATACTGGAATTCTGGTAAATCTTGTATGGGTTCCATCGCATATGGGTGTGGAGGAAACGAGGAGGCTGACAATCTGGCTAAACAGGCATTAAATCATTCACAGATTGACATTAAAGTGGCATTAATTAAAACAGAAATTAAAGTGATAATAGCGAAACAAATACAGGAAATTTGGCAGAAGGAATGTAATGAAAGAACAAAAGGTAGACATTTTTACTGCATTCAAGGAAAAGTAGGTTCAGAGAGAAGAAGATTCGGAAACAGGAAAGAGGACGTATTAGTAAACTTCCTTTCCAATATGCGCTTCACACTCCATTTCAGTAGATGGCGGGAGTGCACATTTTAAATTGGTTTGCCAACCGCCATTAAATCATAGAAGAAGAAGGTGGTGCTGGAGCTAATAGCTGCGTCCCAATGTGCTCACTATCCATCCTAAATGTAATCTAGTAATTTGGCTCATAGTCTTAGAGCTAAAACATGACAATCTGGGGCTCAGGTCAGGAAGCAGACAGACTGGCTAAACCGACCGTCTGCTAGCGGCCTCACGTCACCAAGGTCAGATAAATCCCATCACATAGAGCCTCTTTCACCTAGATATCATCATATAGAGACTGTGTCTGTTCCCCGAATTTGGAAATCCAAAAAACGTCAGGTTAAAAATGTAATTGATGTTCAACAAATAAAAAACAGATATAATACAGATGAGCAAATGATAAAGCTTGGGTTGCTGAATATTCGATCCCTTACTCCAAAAGCGCTCATAGTTAATGATATGATTTCAGATTATAATCTAGATGTGCTGTGTTTGACAGAAACCTGGTTAAAACCAAATGATTATATTACTTTAAATGAGTCAACCCCACAAGATTACAGTTATAAACATGAGCCTCGTCTGAAAGGCAAAGGGGGAGGTGTTGCTGTAATTTATAGTAATATTTCCAAAACCACTAAGAAATCTGGTTTTAAATATACTTCTTTTGAAGTGTTGGTTCTTAATGTAAAAATATATAGTGTAAACGATAAATCACATTTGAGAATTCTGCTGGCTACTGTATACAGGCCACCAGGGCACCATAAAGATTTTATCAAAGAATTTGCGGACTTTCTATCAGATTTAGTATTGGCTGCAGATAAAGTACTAATTGTTGGTGATTTTAATATACATGTAGATAATGAAAAAGATGCATTGGGATTGGCATTTAAAGATATTGTAAACTCAATTGGAGTTAGACAACACGTGTCAGGACCTACTCATTGTCGTAATCATACTCTAGATCTAATACTATCACATGGAATAGATGTTGATGCCGTTGAAATTCTGCAGCAGAGCGATGACATCTCAGATCATTATCTAGTCTCATGTAAATTACATTTAGCCAAGGCTGCAAAGCCGACTCCGTGTTATAAATACGTTAGACCTATAACTTCTGCCACTAAAGATTGCTTTATCAATAATCTTCCTAATCAGTTTCATCATCTCAGCATCCCAGATAGCTTAGAAGAACTCGATATTGCAACAGAAACGTTTAACTCTCTCTTTTCCAGCACTTTAGACGCAGTTGCTCCATTGCGCTTAAAGAAGATTAAAGAAAATAGTCCAACGCCGTGGTACAACGAGCACACTCAGGCCCTTAAGAGAGCAGCCAGAAAAATGGAGCGCAACTGGAAGAAAACTAAACTAGAGGTATTTCGGATTTCATGGAAAGAGAGCTCGATTGCTTACAGAGAGGCTTTAAAAGCTTTTAGATCTGCTTATTTTTCAACCATATTAGAAGAAAATAAACATAATCCTAGGTATTTATTTGAAACAGTAGCTAAACTAACGAAAAAGAAAGCTTCAAGCTCAGAAGTGTCCAAGCAACACAGCAGTAATGACTTTATGAACTTCTTCACTTATAAGATCGATAATATTAGGGACAAAATTATAGCTATGCAACCGTCTACTACAGTATCGCATCAGGCAGTGCATTGTAGTCTCCCTGAGGAAAAATTTGATTCATTTATTGCCATAGGAGAGGACGAATTTTCTAAACTTGTTAAATCATCTAAATCGACAACATGTATGTTAGACCCTATACCGACTAAGCTACTGAAAGAGATGCTTCCAGAGGTCATAGATCCTCTTCTTACTATCATTAATTCGTCTTTGTCTCTAGGATACGTACCAAAAACCTTTAAGCTGGCTATGATAAAACCGCTTGTTAAAAAACCGCAACTTGATCATACAAAATTAGTCAATTACAGGCCGATCTCGAATCTGCCTTTTCTATCAAAGATATTAGAAAAAGCAGTATCCTCACAACTGTGTTCCTTTCTAGAAAGAAATGATATCTGTGAGGATTTTCAGTCAGGATTCAGACCGTACCATAGCACTGAGACCGCTCTCATCAGAGTCACACATGATTTGCTCTTATCATCCGATCGTGGTTGTATCTCTCTATTAGTGTTACTTGATCTTAGTGCTGCATTTGATACTATTGACCACAACATTCTTTTAAATAGACTCGAAAATTATGTTGGCATTAGTGGAGTTGCACTAGCATGGTTTAAATCATACTTAACTGACGGTTATCAGTTTGTAGCAATAAATGAAGAGATGTCTAATCGATCACAAGTTCAGTATGGCGTACCACAAGGCTCAGTACTAGGACCGTTGCTGTTCACTCTGTACATGCTACCATAAGGAGATATCATTAGGGAACATGGAATTAGTTTTCACTGTTATGCCGATGATACTCAGCTGTATATTTCTTCACGCCCCGACGAAACTTACCAATTCACAAAATTAACGGAATGCATAGCCGATATAAAAAATTGGATGACTAGTAATTCATTCTGTTATTTTGGGTTGCTGTTTTATTTGTTTGCTTTATGTATTAGTTTAGTGTAGTTTGGGGAGTTATGTTTGCAGGCCTGTGTTTTCTGTGTTTGTGTTAATTTACGTAGCTTATTCTTTATTGTTAATAAAGACTCTTTGATCGGCTTTTGTTCTCGTTGCCTCATTTGGCGCGGCTCAGAGCCGGCCGTGACATGCACAAGAGAGGAATTCAAACGTTAATTTGTTTTGTTCTCTCAGAGAGTTGCGCTATCTACCAGTATTTACAGTCTTACACAAACTTCAGGAAGAACACGTTCAGATGATCTACCCAATCATCACGTTATTCCAACCAACTGTCAACAATCTGTAATCAACATGTCTCGAATCTGCTCAATACAGCCAAACTCGTATTACAAGATGAAAACTGTAACAATATACCTGTAATTAATAACACAGTGTACTAGTACAGGATAATCAATTGCTAAATACCATCAGTTAACATTTTAACACATGGACAGAAAACTCCATTCATTGTCAATGGTATTGACAGAAACTGTGTCTGTTTCTATATCCTTTTGTAAGGAAATGATCATCTCCCAAAAATCCATCTTCATTTATCCAAATAATAAGCCCTGGGTCTCCAAATCAGTAAAAGCATAATTAATCAGAGGAACATTAGTTTTAATCAGGGGGACGTGACACAGCACAGGGTACTATCTAAACAGTTGAAGAGGGAACTCAAGCTTGCCAAGCGCGTATATAAAGACAAAGTAGAAAACTTGGAAACTACTGGAAATTCACGTCCTGCATGGGAGGGCATGGGAACCATAATGGGGTTGCTGTCCAAAAAGCTTCCCAGATAACATGTAATCATTGAAACAATGTTGACTCAGTGTTGATGCGTCAACGCTAATTGCATTGAATTAACATTACAAAGTAAAGTTGCTTTATCACTCTTGCACCCTCAGTTAATGTTGAAATAATGTTTGGAATTCAACCAAAAATCAATGGTAATTGTATTGAATCAACATTACACTATGATTGATTCTACATCACTGATGCTGAATCAATATTGAAATTAACAAAAATAATCAAGGGTAATATTGTTGAATCAACGTTACAATGTGATGCTGAATCTAAATCACTGATGCTGAATTAACACTGAAATTAACAAAAATAATCTTTGGTAATATGGTTTGATAAATGTTACAATGTGATGTTGATTCGAAATACATTTTGTTGAAAGACTGAAAAGGAATGTCAAACAATGTTGCCATCTGATGTACTAATTAATGTTGAAACAACATTAATATTTCAATCACACTTCAATGGTGCGTCAACAAATTCCTGACCATTTCAAAATTTGGCGAAAACCTTTTAAAATATAAATTACATCTTTCCAGCAGTTGAGTCAATTTATTTTATTCAATCAATCAATGACAAAAAATATATTAAAATATCATTTTTTAAAAAAGAAAGGGGGAGAAATAGGACAAAAGCATTTCAACCTTTAAAAATAAAATATTCTTCAGAAGTCTGATGTCATCATAACTACAGGTCCAGCGGGTCAGGTCTTTATAAATCTGTCTTGCATCATCAGATTCTGCCTCTTTTGCTTTGAGTTCTCTGGAATCTGAAGAAGAACATGATGTTACTCAAGAACGAGTCAATTCAGTTGTCATACTTACAGTCACATTCAAGAATGTTAATATACTAAACACAATATGATTCACTTTTTTTTTGAAAAGTCACTGAAAACAAAATATTCTAACTACGATTATAGTATCGTTAAATTCTGTTTATTTAATTAATTTCTTCTTCAATATCAAAAGAAAGCACTGTGGCAGGGGTGTCTGATTTATCTCCAGCCCTAATTAAACACACCTGAGTCAGATAATCAAGATCATGATCAATGAACACTTCAGGTGCTGGAGCTAAACTCTTCATGAAGAGGAACAAACACCTCTGAGCTTTAGCCATTCAATATCTCAGTTCATTTTCTGTCAAACTACAGCATTCAAATAACACGTTTATCTTGTATGTCTTTAAACGATAGGGTATATCGCAGCCACCGCACTTGGCTGGAGTTACGTCCTGCTCCTTATGTGGGTGGCTAGCATAGAAGTCGCTTCCTTCAGACGTCTTCAACTGAGGGCAGAGCTGCATGGTTCAGACCTGTTGACTTCACTGGGTTTTCAAGTGGGCACCCCACTTCACCGGTGTTTTGTCAACTAGCCCACGACACCTCCATGAGGCTTGACAGCAGAGCCAGCGTCCTGGAACTGCTCCCTCGGTCATTCAGGACTATACCACTCCGCTCTGACCCCCGCCCTCTCTGCCAGCCTGGTTTAGCCACCGCTCGCTCCTCTTCAACCACAGCCATCTGGATGCTGTCTCTGCCTGCTTTGCTATCTTGTATGATTGGAGAATAAAAGAATAGATCTTAGTTTTTTTTTCAATGAAAATGTCTTTAAAGAGATAGTTCAGCCCGAAATGAAAATTCTGTCATCATTTACTCACCCTCAAGTTGTTCCAAACCTGTATGAGTTTCTTTCTTCTGTTGAACACAAAATAAGATATTTTAAAGAATGTTGATAACCAGAAAGTTGACGGTCAATGTCAATGGCTAACATCCACTGTCTCTAGTGCACAAGAACGAGTCTATGAGTGAATCTGGAAATAAAGCAAAATAACTGAGATAAATTAGAAATATTCCTCAGATGCATGTCTGTAATTATAGCAAAACATCCAGCATTAATTCAATCTCAAACAGATTCATTAAAGTAGTTACCGTTTTTTACAATCACTTTGCTACTATTTTCAGAACCTTGATACCATTTTTCAAAACTCTAGACACAAAACTCAAACCGGTTATCACTTGTAACACAGGCTGTCTAATGTTCAAAACATTGCATTGTGCATTCACATCTTTAAAGAAATCTTGCACTTGCACAATCATTGGTTCAAAAAACAAATTTACTGTGAAATACCATTGAAACATAACTATAGATCACCCACACACAACCAACCGATTTCACTGTGTCATTGAGTCAACCCCACAAGATTACAGTTATAAACATGAGCCTCGTCTGAAAGGCAAAGGGGGAGGTGTTGCTGTAATTTATAGTAATATTTTCAAAACCACTAAGAAATGTAGCTTTAAATATACTTCTTTTGAAGTGTTGGTTCTTAATGTAAAAATATATAGTGTAAACGATAAATCACATTTGAGAATTCTGCTGGCTACTGTATACAGGCCACCAGGGCACCATAAAGATTTTATCAAAGAATTTGCTGACTTTCTATCAGATTTAGTATTGGCTGCAGATAAAGTACTAATTGTTGGTGATTTTAATATACATGTTGATAATGGAAAAGATGCTTTGGGATTGGCATTTAAAGATATTGTAAACTCAATTGGAGTTAGACAACACGTGTCAGGACCTACTCATTGTCGTAATCATACTCTAGATCTAATACTATCACATGGAATAGATGTTGATGCCGTTGAAATTCTGCAGCAGAGCGATGACATCTCAGATCATTATCTAGTCTCATGTAAATTACATTTAGCCAAGGCTGCAAAGCCGACTCCGTGTTATAAATACGTTAGACCTATAACTTCTGCCACTAAAGATTGCTTTATCAATAATCTTCCTAATCAGTTTCATCATCTCAGCATCCCAGATAGCTTAGAAGAACTCGATATTGCAACAGAAACTTTTAACTCTCTCTTTTCCAGCACTTTAGACGCAGTTGCTCCATTGCGCTTAAAGAAGATTAAAGAAAATAGTCCAACGCCGTGGTACAACGAGCACACTCAGGCCCTTAAGAGAGCAGCCAGAAAAATGGAGCGCAACTGGAAGAAAACTAAACTAGAGGTATTTCGGATTTCGTGGAAAGAGAGCTCGATTGCTTACAGAGAGGCTTTAAAAGCTGCTAGATCTGCTTATTTTTCAAACCTATTAGAAGAAAATAAACATAATCCTAGGTATTTATTTGAAACAGTAGCTTAACGAAAAAGAAAGCTTCAAGCTCAGAAGTGTCCAAGCAACAGGCACGTGCACAGGTAGGGCTCAACCTGTGCAGAGCACATGCCCTTTTTGCCGAAGTGCCCTTTTTTTGGTGGTGGTGTTTTTATATATATTTTTTTATTTGTATAAATCAATGCTATTGGTCACCCTTTAAGTCTATCTGTCTGTTTTAAAAATATTCAGCCAATGGAAGATCTTAAAAAGCGCTTGTGTAAATCTTGTTCGATCCTCAAACTGTCAGTAAAGCTGATAACTCCGCCCCTTCTATCGTGACTGAATGAGCTGAAGCTCCGCAGCGGCCGCACAGCAGACAGCAGCTGAACGAAATTTTGCAAGGGTAAACAAAGATCTTGTTGTTTGAATAAGTACTAAACACGTCTATAAAAGCTCATATTTTATTTATTTGATGTCTGACTAAGATATGTGGGACCTGAGAGAGAGGGCTATGCTAGCATTTGCCATAGTCATTGCCAATACATAGCCTACACTTAAATAGCCTGTGCATACAGTAGCATTTCATTTTTTATAAAATGCGATTTTGACCAAATGTATTTTACAACAGGAAAAACTGAGCACCTATATATAGCTATAACAATCTAGTTGGTAAGCTGTTGATGAAAATGGAATGATGCCGCCGGCGCCGTTTCCACAGGAAAATCATAAGCACAGGTGCGCCCCCGCGCTGTTCGTACTGGAACTACAAAGTGATCCTCGTCGCCTAGGTAACATATATTTCTAAGAAATGTGTTCTTTGATTTATGATTGCTGATACACTTAATTTATTAACATTTAATCATGTTATGGTAATAATATTAAATTAAGGTTAATTCAAGGCTGTTAATATGCACGTATTCGCAATGTAATTTTTAATCTATATAGTAGGCTATTCTATACTCTCCGGTCGTCCTCACATGTATAAATGTAGTAAAACATGGTTTTACTACAGTAATATTGTAGTAGTAACTTAAAAAAAAAAACATTACAGAAGATCACTGTTAAATCTTTATATTTTATCATGCAGAATGTAATTCATGATTTAATTCATTCCAAGGCTTAATTTATTTGATCCAAAATAAGCAAAAACAGTAATATTGTGAAATATTTTTACAATTTAAAATAACTGTTTTCTATTTGAATATATTTTAAAATGTAGCCTAATTTATTTCTGTGGTCAAAGCTGATTTTTCAGCATCTTTACTCCAGGTCAGTACTCTTCAGTGTCACGTGATCCTTCAGAAATGCTTTTCACTGCAACTGTACTTCACACTATTTTATGATTTTTTTCATTGCTGGCTTATTTTAATAAGAGACCTTCAAGAGACCAACATTGGTCCTCCACAGTATCAAGTTTTTGCCATCAAATTCTTCTTTGCAATCAGATTCTTTTCAAAAATTAGGTTAATTAAAGAGACTGTTCACGCCACGTCTGTTCCTGAGCCGGATAAGAACCAACTCTGAAGCCTTTGCTCAGAGCAGAGACTCTCAGACCTTCATGGCCACAGTGAAGTCATACACATCTTCAAGCATGGCTCACAGAAGGTTGCTGTTGTAATTAGGTTTAAAGAAGCCCTAAAACCTTGTATATCTATATTATTATTATTATGGTTGTTATTAATAGGGAATAAATCTAAAGCTTTTAAGACTATTCTTTTTTTTTTTTTTTTGTCATGAAGATGTGACCATTTCCTCCTTTTATGTAGGCTTACTAAATAATCTTGATATATAAAAAAGGGAGGGGGGTGCCCTTTTTCAGTTTCAGCACATGCCCCTCAAAAGGTCTGTGCACGGCCCTGCCAAGCAACACAGCAGTAATGACTTTATGAACTTCTTCACTTATAAGATTGATAATATCAGGGACAAAATTATAACTATGCAACCGTCTACCACAGTATCGCATCAGGCAGTGCATTGTAGTCTCCATGAGAAATTTTTTTATTCATTTGTTGCTATAGGAGAGGACGAATTCTGCAAACTCGTTAATTCATCTAAATCGACAACATGTATGTTAGACCCTATACCGACTAAGCTACTGAAAGAGATGCTTCCAGAGGTCATAGATCCTCTTCTTACTATCATTAATTCGTCTTTGTCTCTAGGATACGTACCAAAAACCTTTAAGCTGGCTATGATAAAACCGCTTGTTAAAAAACCGCAACTTGATCATACAAAATTAGTCAATTACAGGCCGATCTCGAATCTGCCTTTTCTATCAAAGATATTAGAAAAAGCAGTATCCTCACAACTATGTTCCTTTCTAGAAAGAAATGATATCTGTGAGGATTTTCAGTCAGGATTCAGACCGTACCATAGCACTGAGACCGCTCTCATCAGAGTCACAAATGATTTGCTCTTATCATCCGATCGTGGTTGTATCTCTCTATTAGTGTTACTCGATCTTAGTGCTGCATTTGACACTATTGACCACAACATTCTTTTAAATAGACTAGAAAACTATGTTGACATTAGTGGAGTTGCACTAGCATGGTTTAAATCATACTTATACTACAGGGCTGTTGAATGCTTGATTCTGATTGGTTGAGAACGTTCTAAGGTGTGCAATTATTTTCAGGGAAACGCACGGCTAAAGTAGTTCCAGGCAGGTTTGACCGCATTACAGTTCCATATCACTGCGCATAGTTAACTGTCATAACGGAAAATAGGATACAATTCATAACAAGGAAAAACATGCAGCCCATGCGCTTGATCTGCCATTTTCGATGTCTAACTTCACAATCAATGGACACATGCAGTTTAATTTGAATTAAAAAAAAAGTATATAGTCCTATCTATAATCAATAGAAAATTAAACTGAATATATAAATAAATTGTTAGTCCTGCTGCTGCATGGGTTTTCGTAATTATTCCAGATAATATACAAATAAATAATTATTGATAGGCCTACTTATTAAAATGGCTTTGTGTTCATTTTATTAGTCTACTGTCAATAATAGAAAAAAAAGAATGAACGAATTAAAACGAATTGAATTAATAAATAAATAATAATATTGACGCACATGCTTTTCTGTCTCATTATTTGCAACATCTCTCTATCTCTAATAACTGCATTAATAACTAGGCCACATAAAGCCGGGACACACTTATTGTAAGGCCAGTTATGAATGTAATTTGATACTATGACTGATCATGCCCAAACGCGCGTTCAGTCGGTGTTCACAGTCGGTGTTTGAACCTGAACCTGCTGCAGTCGATGGAAACAGTCAGTCTTCGGATGTTTCAGCAAGTCGTAAGTGTGTCCCCATCATTAGTCTGCTGTCTGTGGCTCAGACCTCCGTTACTAACTCTAAAATGAGGTTTTGGAATTAGCAACGGAGGCAAGGGATTAGATGCGTAAGAAATTAGTCCTTCATACAAGAGCGTTTTAATGACAAAAACTTGACAAACGTCTAGAATTGCATCATCTGAACAATGTTTCGAGGTGTGGTAACTGTAGTATAAGCGGAATAATTGACTCCGGGCCGTTGAATTATTAGAAAAATAATGCACACGGGTGTGCATTATTTTTCTAATAATTCAACGGCCCGTCGTCAATTATTCCTTACTTAACTGACCGTTATCAGTTTGTAGCAGTAAATGAAGAGATGTCTTATCGATCACAAGTTCAGTATGGCGTACCAAAAGGCTCAGTACTAGGACCGCTGCTGTTCACTCTGTACATGCTACCATAAGGAGATATCATTAGGAAACATGGAGTTAGCTTTCACTGTTATGCTGATGATACTCAGCTGTATATTTCTTCAAAACCCAACGAAACTTACCAATTCACAAAATTAACGGAATGCATAGCTGATATAAAAAATTGGATGACTAGTAATTTCCTACAACTAAATTCTGAAAAGAAAGAGATTCTAATTATTGGACAAAAAACTTCCACACGTAATAACCCAGAATACTGTCTAACACTTAATGGCTGCTCTGTCAAGTCTTCGTCGTCGGTTAGGAACCTGGGTGTGCTCTTTGATACCAACCTTTCTTTTGAAAGCCACGTGTCTAGTATCTGTAAAACTGAATTTTTCCATCTTAAAAATATATCTAAATTACGCCATATGCTCTCATTGGGAAATGCGGAACAATTAGTCCATGCGTTCATGACCTCAAGGCTAGATTATTGTAATGCTCTACTGGGTGGTTGCCCTGCACGCTTAATAAACAAACTACAGCTAGTTCAAAACGCCGCAGCTCGAGTTCTTACCAGAACCAGGAAATATGACCATATTAGCCCGGTTCTGTCAACACTGCATTGGCTCCCTATTAAACATCGTATCAATTTTAAAATATTGTTGATTACCTACAAAGCACTAAATGGTTTAGCTCCGCAGTACTTGAGCGAGCTCTTAACGCATTATAGTCCTTCACGTCTATTGCGATCTCAAAATTCCGGCCAGTTGATAATACCTAGAATATCTACATCGACTGCAGGCGGGAGATCCTTTTCCTATTTAGCACCAAAACTTTGGAACAGTCTTCCTACCATTGTCCGGGAAGCAGACACACTCTGTCAGTTCAAAGCTAGACTAAAAACACATCTCTTTGACCTAGCATACACATAATACATTATAGACTTCTATAAATTCAATGTTAGGCTGCATAGATTAGGTCAGCCGGAACTGGGAAACACTTCCCTTAAATGGCTGTGTGCAGGGCTCTGAGGAGCTTCCTCACAGACATCAAAGGTTACCATGTCTCAGTGGTAGCTTATCTAAACCGACAAAGGACACTCTGATCGCGCCCTCTATCCAGATTGGCGCATCAGATCATTTCATGGTCCCAAGGGAAAATATTATACATAAGAGCAATATATGTCCCGGGGGTTCTGAATCAGGGAGCAGGCATCCTGTCGAGGCAGGGGCTGAGGCCCGGGGAATGGAGACTCCATCCAGAGGTGGTGGAGTTCATATGGCAGAGGTTTGGACCAGTGGAAATGGATCTGTTTGTGTCTCGAGGGACGTCCGTCCCACTGTCCACTTTGGTTCTCCCTCACTCATCCAGCCCCGCTGGGGTTGGATGCCATGGTACAGGCCTGGCCAAGGCTTCGCCTGTACACTTTTTCCCCCGATCACTCTGCTCCCGGGAGTCCTGGAGAGGGTCCGTCAGGACAGCCCGAGTATGGTTTTCAGACTTAATTTCACTCCTGATAGCTCCGCCATGGCAGATTCCTCTGAGGAGGGGTCTGTTGTCTCAGGCGGAGGGCACTATATTCCATCCTCAACCAGAGCTGTGGAAATTGTGGGTCTGGCCTCTGAGGGGGCTCAGTACCTAGATGCTGGTCTATCATCTGGGGTGGTCGAAACCATACTTATCTCTAGGGCTCCGACTACTAGGAGATTATATGGCCTCAAGTGGAATATTTTTCTACTTGATGTAGAGAACTTGAGTTAGGCCCAGTTAACTGCCCAATGGCTTCAGTTCTGGAGTTTCTTCAAGATCGTCTGCGAATCTCTCCCCATCCACACGTAGGGTGTACGTGGCTGCCATTGCGGCGTTCCATGCACCACTAAATGTTGGGCCTTTGGGGAGGCACCAACTGGTCATACTATTTCTCCATGGTATTGGAGGATGAGACCGACAGTCAGGTCCAGGGTTCCTTCCTGGGACCTGGCGGTGGTTCTCGAAGGGCTATCCCTGGCTCCCTTCGAATACCTCCAGTCGGCTTCGCCTAGGACCTCACGTTCAAGATAGCCTTTCTCTTAGCTATTTCTTTAAAGAGACTGGGAGATCTCCAAGCCCTGGCATTATCGCCAGCTTGCTTGGGGTGTGCCCCCGGCGGAGTTAAGGCCATCCTGCATCCGAGACCCAGCTATGTGCCTTAAGTGCAATTTATCACGGCTAGGTCCATGGTCCTGCAAGTATTTCATCCTCCACCTCATGTGTCGGCAGAAAAGGAGAGGTTCCTTGCTCTGCCAGTCAGAGTTCCGAGTATTACCTTGAGAGGTCCTCTTCTTGGAGGAGGTCGGACTTACTGTAGTGTGTTTTGGATCACCTATTAGGGGCTCCCGGCTATACAAACCATAAGTAGGCCTACAAGGTGCACAATTTGCCTTCACCTTTGGCCGTTAGGGCTCATTCTACTAGAGGCATGGCGTCCTCTAGGGCCCTCCTTTCGGGAGTTCCCATCAAGGAGATCTGTGAGGCAGCCGGTTGGGCTACCCCACACACTTTTGTTAGGTTCTATAGTCTGCACCTCCCTAGTACGCCTGGCGCACATGTGCTCTCGTCCTAGCTGAGTGCCTGAATCAGTTTCACTCCGGGGCAGGCCTGTCTTCGGTGCATGGCCTAGTGGGCATTCGTTCCCCAAAGTGTCGATCTTACGACGCAGTTCGAGTTCCCTCGAAAGGGAACGTCTCGGGTTATGACTATAACCCTTGTTCCCTGAGAAGGGAACGAGATACTGCGTCGTCCTGCCACGCCCCTCGAGGCCTGAGAGCGTCTTGCTTCATCGCGGAGCTGATATGTGTATGTGTCAGCGTCACTTTTATGCATCCGGTTATGCCGTCACATGTTACGTCACGACGCAACACTAATGAGGATTGGATTAGTTTCATTCTTACTTCAGAGGCGCACGCTTAGGGAGCGTCCCCAAAGAGTCGATCTTATGACGCAGTGTCTCGTTCCCTTCTCAGGGAACAAGGGTTATAGTCATAACCCGAGACGTTATTGATCATACACTAAGTTATTGATCATACACTGAGTTATTGATCATACACTGAGTTATTGATCATACACTGAGTTATTGATCATACACTGAGTTATTGATCATACACTGAGTTATTGATCATACACTGAGTTATTGATCATACACTGAGTTATCGATCATACACTGAGTTATTGATCATACACTGAGTTATTGATCATACATTGAGTTGTTGATCATACACTGAGTTATTGATCATACACTGAGTTATTGATCATACACTGAGTTATCGATCATACACTGAGTTATTGATCATACACTGAGTTATTGATCATACACTGAGTTGTTGATCATACACTGAGTCATTGATCATACACTGAGTTATTGATCATACACTGAGTTATCGATCATACACTGAGTTATTGATCATACACTTAGTTATTGATCATACACTGAGTTATTGATCATACACTGAGTTGTTGATCATACACTGAGTTATTGATCATACACTGAGTTATTGATCATACACTGAGTTATCGATCATACACTGAGTTATTGATCATACACTGAGTTATCGATCATACACTGAGTTATTGATCATACACTTAGTTATTGATCATACACTGAGTTATTGATCATACACTGAGTTGTTGATCATACACTGAGTTATTGATCATACACTGAGTTATTGATCATACACTGAGTTATCGATCATACACTGAGTTATCGATCATACACTGAGTTATCGATCATACACTGAGTTATTGATCATACACTGAGTTATTGATCATACACTGAGTTGTTGATCATACACTGAGTTATTGATCATACACTGAGTTATGTTATTGATCATACACTGAGTTGTTGATCATACACTGAGTCATTGATCATACACTGAGTTATTGATCATACACTGAGTTATTGATCATACACTGAGTTATTGATCATACACTGAGTTGTTGATCATACACTGAGTCATTGATCATACACTGAGTTGTTGATCATACACTGAGTTATTGATCATACACTGAGTTATGTTATTGATCATAGACTGAGTTGTTGATCTTACACTGAGTTATCGATCATACACTGAGTAATCGATCATACACTGAGTTATTGATCATACACTGAGTTATTGATCATACACTGAGTTATCGATCATACACTGAGTTATTGATCATACACTGAGTTATTGATCATACACTGAGTTATCGATCATACACTGAGTTATTGATCATACACTGAGTTATTGATCATACACTGAGTTATCGATCATACACTGAGTTATTGATCATACACTGAGTTATTGATCATACACTGAGTTGTTGTCGACAGCATAATCTCCTGTCCTGGGACTTGATGATATCCTGAGCATTATCACTGCTTAATCAGGTCATCATTCATATTCCTCAATCTCTATTAAATTTGAGAAATAACTGATTTCCATTCAGTTTAGCTTGTTTCCACTGAAACACAATAACAAAAAAACATCTTCTGTTTATTAAGAAAGTGACTGACATGGCTATTTTGTGATATTTAAAGAGATTAAGGTCTACATACGGTGAATCTGCAGCTTTAAAAGGATAGTTCAGCGTAAAATTAAAATTATGTCATCATTTATTTACCCTGAAGTTGTTCCAAACCTGTATGAATGTCTTTATTCTGCTGCACACAAAAGAAGATCGAGTGAATAATGTTGGCAGACAGTGGATGTTAGCCATTGACATTGACCGTCAACTTTCTGGTTATCAACATTCTTTAAAATATCTTATTTTGTGTTCAACAGAAGAAAGAAACTCATACAGGTTTGGAACAACTTGAGGGTGAGTAAATGATGACAGAATTTTCATTTCGGGCTGAACTATCTCTTTAAAGACATTTTCATTGAAAAAAAAACTAAGATCTATTCTTTTATTCTCCAATCATACAAGATAGCAAAGCAGGCAGAGACAGCATCCAGATGGCTGTGGTTGAAGAGGAGCGAGCGGTGGCTAAACCAGGCTGGCAGAGAGGGCGGGGGTCAGAGCGGAGTGGTATAGTCCTGAATGACCGAGGGAGCAGTTCCAGGACGCTGGCTCTGCTGTCAAGCCTCATGGAGGTGTCGTGGGCTAGTTGACAAAACACCGGTGAAGTGGGGTGCCCACTTGAAAACCCAGTGAAGTCAACAGGTCTGAACCATGCAGCTCTGCCCTCAGTTGAAGACGTCTGAAGGAAGCGACTTCTATGCTAGCCACCCACATAAGGAGCAGGACGTAACTCCAGCCAAGTGCGGTGGCTGCGATATACCCTATCGTTTAAAGACATACAAGATAAACGTGTTATTTGAATGCTGTAGTTTGACAGAAAATGAACTGAGATATTGAATGGCTAAAGCTCAGAGGTGTTTGTTCCTCTTCATGAAGAGTTTAGCTCCAGCACCTGAAGTGTTCATTGATCATGATCTTGATTATCTGACTCAGGTGTGTTTAATTAGGGCTGGAGATAAATCAGACACCCCTGCCACAGTGCTTTCTTTTGATATTGAAGAAGAAATTAATTAAATAAACAGAATTTAACGATACTATAATCGTAGTTAGAATATTTTGTTTTCAGTGACTTTTCAAAAAAAAAGTGAATCATATTGTGTTTAGTATATTAACATTCTTGAATGTGACTGTAAGTATGACAACTGAATTGACTCATTCTTGAGTAACATCATGTTCTTCTTCAGATTCCAGAGAACTCAAAGCAAAAGAGGCAGAATCTGATGATGCAAGACAGATTTATAAAGACCTGACCCGCTGGACCTGTAGTTATGATGACATCAGACTTCTGAAGAATATTTTATTTTTAAAGGTTGAAATGCTTTTGTCCTATTTCTCCCCCTTTCTTTTTTTAAAAATTATATTTTAATATATTTTTTGTCATTGATTGATTGAATAAAATAAATTGACTCAACTGCTGGAAAGATGTAATTTATATTTTAAAAGGTTTTCGCCAAATTTTGAAATGGTCAGGAATTTGTTGACGCACCATTGAAGTGTGATTGAAATATTAATGTTGTTTCAACATTAATTAGTACATCAGATGGCAACATTGTTTGACATTTCTTTTTCAGTCTTTCAACAAAATGTATTTCGAATCAACATCACATTGTAACATTTATCAAACCATATTACCAAAGATTATTTTAGTTAATTTCAGTGTTAATTCAGCATCAGTGATTTAGATTCAGCATCACATTGTAACGTTGATTCAACAATATTACCCTTGATTATTTTTGTTAATTTCAATATTGATTCAGCATCAGTGATGTAGAATCAATCATAGTGTAATGTTGATTCAATACAATTACCATTGATTTTTGGTTGAATTCCAAACATTATTTCAACATTAACTGAGGGTGCAAGAGTGATAAAGCAACTTTACTTTGTAATGTTAATTCAATGCAATTAGCGTTGACGCATCAACACTGAGTCAACATTGTTTCAATGATTACATGTTATCTGGGAAGCTTTTTGGACAGCAACCCCATTATGGTTCCCATGCCCTCCCATGCAGGACGTGAATTTCCAGTAGTTTCCAAGTTTTCTACTTTGTCTTTATATACGCGCTTGGCAAGCTTGAGTTCCCTCTTCAACTGTTTAGAGAGTACCCTGTGCTGTGTCACGTCCCCCTGATTAAAACTAATGTTCCTCTGATTAATTATGCTTTTACTGATTTGGAGACCTAGGGCTTATTATTTGGATAAATGAAGATGGATTTTTGGGAGATGATCATTTCCTCACAAAAGGATATAGAAACAGACACAGTTTCTGTCAATACCATTGACAATGAATGGAGTTTTCTGTCCATGTGTTAAAATGTTAACTGATGGTATTTAGCAATTGATTATCCTGTACTAGTACACTGTGTTATTAATTACAGGTATATTGTTACAGTTTTCATCTTGTAATACGAGTTTGGCTGTATTGAGCAGATTCGAGACATGTTGATTACAGATTGTTGACAGTTGGTTGGAATAACGTGATGATTGGGTAGATCATCTGAACGTGTTCTTCCTGAAGTTTGTGTAAGACTGTAAATACTGGTAGATAGCGCAACTCTCTGAGAGAACAAAACAAATTAACGTTTGAATTCCTCTCTTGTGCATGTCACGGCCGGCTCTGAGCCGCGCCAAATGAGGCAACGAGAACAAAAGCCGATCAAAGAGTCTTTATTAACAATAAAGAATAAGCTACGTAAATTAACACAAACACAGAAAACACAGGCCTGCAAACATAACTCCCCAAACTACACTAAACTAATACATAAAGCAAACAAATAAAACAGCAACCCAAAATAACAGAATGAATGCTGTAGTTTGACAGAAAATGAACTGAGATATTGAACGGCTAAAGCTCAGAGGGGTTTGTTCCTCTTCATGAAGAGTTTAGCTGCGTCCCAATGTGCAAACTACGCCCTAAATAGTATTGAAAATTACTAATGTCACATACTATTTAGTCAAGTCAAGTCATCTTCATTTATATAGCGCTTTTAACAATGGAGATTGTTTCAAAGCAGCTTTACAGAGATAAACATACAATTTACGGTAACAGAGATTGTTTTGGCTTTATAGCGATTTTGAACAATGTTATTTCCGGCTAAAGTTGGTTTTGATTGATTCACTTCCAGCAAAATTATCATTTGTTATTACATTAGGGGCCACTAAGACGACGGCGTTCTCTCTAAACAGACTTTAAACGCGAACCTGTGACCTGATGGTGTTCACATGCGCATTAAAAATTGATTCTATTCGTTTGAATATGTGTGCGCAGGTTTGTAATTTCCCAACAAACCATGCCTAAACAAACTACTTGTCTTGCCTATAAATTTGATACAGAATTTTATTTTATCACTTCGGGGTACGTGAACCGGATTTTCAACAACGCTTTATCTGTAGAGTGGGAAAGGGATCCTCCATAGGCAGAGGATAGTTGACACTTCAGCACTGCATTGTCATCGGGTCCAGGAGAATCTCCTTCGTCAGATCTGGATACGGCCTGGATCCGGCAGGCTGCAGGAAAACCTCGGGATAAACAAAGACACTAAAGTTAGCGTAGATGCCATTCTTCTTATGATGTAACGAGTACATCTAGATTTAAGGGAAGTGTTCCCAGTTCCGGCTGACCTAATCTATGCAGCCTAACATTGAATTATTGAAGTCTATAATGTATTATGTGTATGCTAGGTCAAAGAGATGTGTTTTTAGTCTAGCTTTGAACTGACAGAGTGTGTCTGCTTCCCGGACAATGGTAGGAAGACTGTTCCAAAGTTTTGGTGCTAAATAGGAAAAGGATCTCCCGCCAGCAGTCGATTTAGATATTCTAGGTATTATCAACTGGCCGGAATTTTGAGATCGCAATAGACGTGAAGGACTATAATGCGTTAAGAGCTCACTCAAGTACTGCGGAGCTAAACCATTTAGTGCTTTGTAAGTAATCAACAATATTTTAAAATTTAGACGATGTTTAACAGGCAGCCAATGCAGTGTTGACAGAACCGGGCTAATATGGTCATACTTCCTGGTTCTGGTAAGAACTCGAGCGGCTGCGTTTTGAACTAGCTGTAGTTTGTTTATTAAGCGTGCAGGGCAACCACCCAGTAGAGCATTACAGTAATCTAGCCTTGATGTCATGAACGCATGAACTAATTGTTCTGCATTTGTTAGTGAGAGCATATGGCGTAATTTAGATATGTTTTTAAGATGGAAAAATGCAGTTTTACAGATACTAGACACGTGACTTTCAAATGAGAGATTGGTATCAAAGAGCACACCCAGGTTCCTAACCGACGACGAAGACTTAACAGAGCAGCCATTAAGTGTTAGACAGTATTCTAGGTTATTACGTGTGGAAGTTTTTTGTCCAATTATTAGAATCTCTGTTTTTTCAGAATTTAGTAGTATGAAATTACTAGTAATCCAATTTTTTATATCGGCTATGCATTCCGTTAATTTTGTGAATTGGTAAGTTTCGTCGGGGCGTGAAGAAATATACAGCTGAGTATCATCGGCATAACAGTGAAAACTAATTCCATGTTCCCTAATGATATCTCCTAATGGTAGCATGTACAGAGTGAACAGCAACGGTCCTAGTACTGAGCCTTGTGGTACGCCATACTGAACTTGTGATCGATTAGACATCTCTTCATTTATTGCTACAAACTGATAACGGTCAGTTAAGTATGATTTAAACCATGCTAGTGCAACTCCACTAATGTCAACATAATTTTCGAGTCTATTTAAAAGAATGTTGTGGTCAATAGTATCAAATGCAGCACTAAGATCAAGTAACACTAATAGAGAGATACAACCACGATCGGATGATAAGAGCAAATCATTTGTGACTCTGATGAGAGCGGTCTCAGTGCTATGGTACGGTCTGAATCCGGACTGGAAATCCTCGCAGATATCATTTCTTTCTAGAAAGGAACACAGTTGTGAGGATACTGCTTTTTCTAATATCTTTGATAGAAAAGGCAGATTCGAGATCGGCCTGTAATTGACTAATTTTGTATGATCAAGTTGCGGTTTTTTAACAAGCGGTTTTATCATAGCCAGCTTAAAGGTTTTTGGTACGTATCCTAGAGACAAAGACGAATTAATGATAGTAAGAAGAGGATCTATGACCTCTGGAAGCATCTCTTTCAGTAGCTTAGTCGGTATAGGGTCTAACATAAATGTTGTCGATTTAGATGATTTAACAAGTTTAGAAAATTCGTCCTCTCCTATGGCAATAAATGAATACAAAATTTCCTCAGAGAGACTACAATGCACTTCCTGATGCGATACTGTAGTAGACGGTTGCATAGTTATAATTTTGTCCCTAATATTATCGATCTTATAAGTGAAGAAGTTCATAAAGTCATTACTGCTGTGTTGCTTGGACACTTCTGAGCTTGAAGCTTTCTTTTTCGTTAGTTTAGCTACTGTTTCAAATAAATACCTAGGATTATGTTTATTTTCTTCTAATAGGGTTGAAAAATAAGCAGATCTAGCAGCTTTTAAAGCCTCTCTGTAAGCAATCGAGCTCTCCTTCCATGAAATCCGAAATACATCTAGTTTAGTTTTCTTCCAGTTGCGCTCCATTTTTCTGGCTGCTCTCTTAAGGGCCTGAGTGTGCTCGTTGTACCACGGCGTTGGACTATTTTCTTTAATCTTCTTTAAGCGCAATGGAGCAACTGCGTCTAAAGTGCTGGAAAAGAGAGAGTTAAAAGTTTCTGTTGCAATATCGAGTTCTTCTAAGCTATCTGGGATGCTGAGATGATGAAACGATTAGGAAGATTATTGATAAAGCAATCTTTAGTGGCAAAAGTTATAGGTCTAACATATTTATAACACGGAGTCGGCTTTGCAGCCTTGGCTAAATCTAATTTACATGAGACTAGATAATGATCTGAGATGTCATCGCTCTGCTGCAGAATTTCAACGGCATCAACATCTATTCCATGTGATAGTATTAGATCTAGAGTATGATAACGACAATGAGTGGGTCCTGTCACGTGTTGTCTAACTCCAATTGAGTTTACAATATCTTTAAATGCCAATCCTAATGCATCTTTTTCATTATCTACATGTATATTAAAATCACCAACAATTAGTACTTTATCTGCAGCCAATACTAATTCTGATAGAAAGTCAGCAAATTCTTTGATAAAATCTTTATGGTGCCCTGGTGGCCTGTATACAGTAGCCAGCAGAATTCTCAAATGTGATTTATCGTTTACACTATATTTTTTTACATTAAGAACCAACACTTCAAAAGAAGTATATTTAAAACTAGATTTCTTAGTGGTTTTGAAAATATTACTATAAATTACAGCAACACCTCCCCCTTTGCCTTTCAGACGAGGTTCATGTTTATAACTGTAATCTTGTGGGGTTGACTCATTTAAAGTAATGTAATCATTTGGTTTTAACCAGGTTTCTGTCAAACACAGCACATCTAGATTATAATCTGAAATCATATCATTAACTATGGGTAATTTTGGAGTAAGGGATCGAATATTCAGCAACCCAAGCTTTATCATTTGCTCATCTGTATTATATCTGTTTTTTATTTGTTGAACATCAATTACATTTTTAACCTGACGTTTTTTGGATTTCCTAATTCGGGGAACAGACACAGTCTCAATATGATGATATCTAGGTGAAAGAGGCTCTATGTGATGGGATTTATCTGACCTTGGTGACGTGAGGCCGCTAGCAGACGGTCGGTTTAGCCAGTCTGTCTGCTTCCTGACCTGAGCCCCAGATTGTCATGTTTTAGCTCTAAGACTATGAGCCAAATTACTAGAGAGAAGAGCAGCACCATCCCAGGAGGGATGAATACCATCTCTTTTCAACAGGTCAGGCTTGCCCCAAAAACTTTTCCAATTGTCTATGAATTCTACATTATTTTGCGGACACCACTCAGACAGCCAGCGATTCAGTGAGGCCAATCTACTAACTATCTCATCACTCCTGCGTACAGGAAGGGGGCCAGAGCAAATTACAGTGCCTGACATCATACTTGCGAGTTCACACACCTCTTTAATATTAATTTTGGTGATCTCCGACTGGCGGAGTCGAACATCATTAGTGCCGACATGGATAATGATCTTAGAGAATTTACGATTAGCATTAGCCAGCACTTTTAAATTTGCTTTGATGTCAGGCGCTCTGGCTCCCGGCAAACATGTGACTATGGTGGCTGGTGTCTCTATTTTCACGTTCCGTGTGATCGAATCACCAATTACCAGGGCACAATCAACAGAATTCTCAGTGGGTGTTTCACTGAGTGGGGCAAATCGATTTGTTATGGGAATCGGAACGGAAGAGTGGTTCTTTGATCCGCGACTAGAGCGGTGATCTCTCACAGTCACCCATCTGCCCTGCTGCACGGGCTCTACTTCAGCCGGAACCGAATCATGTATAGAGTTCACTATGCTAGGGGCATCCAAAACACTATCTAAAGCTCTAGCATTCTTACCATCCTCAATTAAAGTTTGGATGCGTGTCTCTAGTTCTGAAATCTTCTCCGTCAGCCTGACTGTCTCCTTGCATTTATCACATATAAATCCTATATTGCCATCGGAGAAGGCTATACTAAACATATGACACGTGACACAGGTGACAATAACAGGACAAGAAGACATTACTCACCGTGTTTGTTGAATGATTCTTACTTATCTGGACTTATGAACTCAAAGGCGCGGGCGCGCGAGAGAAAATAAATAAATAATTCGCACGGGTGGCGCGTTAACAGGCTAACGTTAGCGTGCTGTGTTAACAATAACGGAAGCTAGAGATGTAAGGTTCATTTTTGCTACTGTAGAGAGACTGACAAACCCCCCAAGCCAGATTCCCAATGAAATGCTCTCAGACAGCAAGTGCAGTGAGTTTGCTTCTTTCTTCTCTGAGAAAATCAATAATATCAGAAAGGTGATCAGCTCATCCTTGAGTTGCGCTGGGGTCAAACAGATCAGACCACTACCTGAGAAAGTAGTTACTATGTCTGTTTTCGAAGAAATTGATGGCAAAATTTTGGAAGAAACCGTACAGCACCTTAAAACATCAACCTGCGCCCTTGAAGCACTTCCCACTTCTTTTTTCAAAAGTGTGTTAAACAGCTTAGAAGCAGATCTCATAGAAGTGGTAAATGCCTCACTTCTCTCTGGGAGTTTTCCAAACTCCCTGAAAACTGCAGTTGTCAAGCCCCTCCTGAAAAAGAGCAATCTGGATAAGACCATCTTAAGCAACTATAGACCGATCTCAAATCTTCTTTTCATAGGCAAGATCATTGAAAAAGTTGTCTTCAATCAGCTGAACAAATTCTTAAGCTTGAATGGATACTTTGACAATTTTCAATCTGGTTTCCGATCGCATCACAGCACAGAGACAGCGCTCATAAAGATAATAAATGATATTCGCTTAAATACTGATACAGGCAAATTATCAGTACTGGCACTACTAGACCTCAGTGCTGCATTTGACACTGTCGATCACAACATACTACTTGACAGGCTGGAAAACTGGGTGGGGCTTTCTGGGATAGTCCTAAAATGGTTCAGGTCATACTTAGAAGGGAGAGGTTATTATGTGAGTATAGGAGACCATAAGTCTGAGTGGACGTCCATGACATGCGGAGTCCCTCAAGGCTCAATTCTTGCGCCACTCCTGTTCAACCTGTATATGCTCCCAATGAGCCAAATAATGAGAAAGAACAAAATCTCTTACCACAGCTATGCAGACGACACACAGCTCTACTTAGCCCTATCGCCTAGCGACTACAGCCCCATTGACTCCCTGTGCCAATGCATTGATGAAGTAAACAGTTGGATGTGCCAAAACTTTCTTCAGTTAAACAAAGGCAAAACTGAAGTCATTGCGTTTGGAAACAAAGAGGAAGTTCTCAAGGTGAATGCATACCTTGACTCTAGGGGTCTAACAACTAAAAATCAAGTCAGGAATCTTGGTGTATCTCTAGAGTCAGACCTTAGTTTCAGTAGTCATGTCAAAGCAATTACTAAATCAGCATACTATCATCTGAAAAATATTGCAAGAATTAGATGCTTTGTTTCCAGTCAAGACTTAGAGAAACTTGTGCATGCTTTCATCACCAGCAGGGTGGATTATTGTAATGGACTCCTCACTGGCCTTCCTAAAAAGACCATAAGACAGTTGCAGCTCATACAGAACGCTGCTGCCAGGATCCTGAGTAGGACCAGAAAATATGAACATATCACACCAGTCCTCAGGTCTTTACACTGGCTCCCAGTTACATTTAGGATTGATTTTAAAGTATTATTACTGGTATATAAATCATTCAATGGGCTAGGACCTCAATATATTGCAGATATGCTCACTGAATATAAACCCAACAGATCACTCAGATCATTAGGATCACATCAGCTAGAAATACCAAGGGTTCACTCTAAGCATGGAGAGTCTGCTTTTAGCTATTATGCCAGCCGCAGCTGGAACCAGCTTCCAGAAGAGATCAGATGTGCTCCTACAGTAGTCACATTCAAATCCAGACTCAAAACACATCTGTTTAGCTATGCATTTACTGAATGAGCACTGTGCCACTGTTCGTCCGACTGTTTTTACTGTATTTTATTTTATTTTTTTATTCTAAACTGTTTTAATTATTCTTATTTGTTTTGATTATTTTATTTTCTCCTTTGTAACGCACTTTGAATTACCATTGTGTATGAAATGTGCTATATAAATAAACTTGCCTTGCCTTGCCTTGCCTAATCTCAGATGTTGGGTAAGCTGTATTTAGTAGTATAAACAACTAGAAATGATAGTAAAAGATAAATGATGGCTCAAAACAGAAAGAAATACGAGGCTCAGGCGGAGCTTACAACCTCGAAGCAAACAAACACACAGCAGGCAGCGAGGCAGACAGGAGCAATCGATCAGCGATCCAGAACATCTTTACGAGCATCCAATCCACATTTACGAGCACTGCAGTCTCTGAACAAACGACGCGTCAGTTTAACAGAAAGAATACAGGCATAGTTACTTTTTTGACCATTGTTTTTTGATTTTTCAGGTCTACATCATTGTGTTCTGTGTATCAGAATAATCCATCGTGTCATCGCGTTCATGATCAGACGTACAGCTGTATTAGTGTCCTTATTTGCACTTATATTTCATTTGAAGACATGATTAAAAATGTGCGCACACCATACCTGTCAACACTCCCGTTTTTCCCGGGTTTCTCCCGTTTTTTAGCCCTATCTCCCGGACCCCTCCCGGTTTGTTATTTTTCCCGGGAAACTCCCGTAATTTGCATGGCCCAAACTCCTTTATGAATAATCGGACCAATATGTTTGTCTGATGTTGACCAGTTGCCAGATTGTATTAAATGCATTATATTCACACAATCCACAGACCATTTACAATTTCAACCCGTTTGTCACCTCAACCTGGCAACCTATAACCCAGTTGCGCAGTCGCGGAAAGTTTAACCCGAAAGCGAGCCGATAGACATGATGGCAGGTGAAGGTGGTGTCCCCGCAATGAAACTGAAGTACAGTTTGTAACGCGTTGCTTCAGGAAGATTAGGGATAGCTCACAACTGAAGTTATTGCATGCAGAGGCCAGACAGACTCACGGAGGCGATTGGCATCTCACAACTCGCACTTTATTCCCAAATCGAACTCGTCTAGCCTAACTGTCTTTCACACGTTCTACCGTCCACATCGTTAGCCTACTTAATAAACAAAATAAGATAAAAATTAGCATCAAACAGAAATTACCCGCATACATGGGGTGTTTGCATAGACAGTAAAAGGGGTGTTCGAGGCCCAAGGCACATACAATACAATACTGCCGACAGTTCAACAGGGAGCGCACAGCTCTTAAAGGGGCCACACCTTATTTCCAGTCGTTACAAGTTGTACATTTACCCCCCCCTCCGCCGGAGAAATCTCCCGGATTTTGAAAACCAAATGTTGACAGGTATGGCGCATACACAGTGCTGGTTCATGTTTAGAGAACTAGAGTATATGAAATATGTCCATAAAAGCTTGAAACGCGCTCGCTCCGGTCCGTATATGAACGATATGATCCACGTTGCAAGCGTTCACGCTCTGCATGTTGTTGGAATTCTCCTGTAATGCGATGATCTCATGCGTAATACAGCGCAGTGATTGGATAGATCGAGCTCTTTCTCATGAATAAACGCAGAGTTGCTCAAGGGTCAGCTGACGTAGAATCGTGCCGCAGCCAATCACACACTCTGACTCGCTTCTACCTCACATTCAGCCAATTTTTAGAACATATTTTTGTTGTCTGGGTTTATTGACACTGCAGAAGCTCTTATATTGGATCATATTTTCAGGAATGAACTCGAAGCTACAGAGGAAAATGATCATTCAATGAAAATCAAGGGCAGTTTCCAATAACAACTGAAGTGCTATTATTATTCACAACATCACTCCCTTCCTGTTGAGGGGTTTAAACAACACTTAATATCCAGTAATAATACCCAGCAAACAATAGCCGTCATTTCACCGGTTAACTATAGACCCGGTATAGTATGAGTGTGTTAATGAGTAACACACTTCTTGCTAAAATAACCTTGAATTTGGTTACATGTCGTTTTTGACAAAATAACTTGCGAGATGTTTGATATATTTTCATCATGTAAGTAAAGTCAACAGTGATTACAAGGTGTTTGGTTTCATTTCTTAACTCATTTCATTTCTTTGTTATCTAATTGATGACTAGTAGTCTATTCTTGGACGATGGTTTAGACGTCTATTACATTTTCACTGACTGCCCAAATTTTTCCTTGTTTTAGCCTCAACATCAGGGCTGTGTGTGGACGGATATTAGATGGTTTTTAAACGCAACATTGCTTGCTGGGTATAGATGTGACTGAACTGACACAAACAAGAACAAAACTTGAGCTGAATAATGACTCTATTGTCTTCTGTCTCATATTTGATGAAGTTTGCATCATTTGTTCGCTGTATTATGACCGAAGCTGAGCCTGGAAGCTTCTGATCCAGTGTGACTCTGTTTTCTCGTGTACTGGAAAAGGGTTTTATTGATGCACTCTTGTGCCAAATGTCGAGAGGGCCTAACCCTAACCCTGGGTCAGAGAGAGGGCCTAAGCCTAACCCACCTTAACAACTGTAAGCCCGGCTGGATCGGCCCAAAGAAGATTTTCTGATCAGAGGGTGAAGGTCTTTGCGCGTTCCCGCCATTTGCTAACAATGGGAATTTGAATAGAGTTGACACCTTCTGATAGCATGAGATAATTTCCCTGGAAGACAAACCCTCCTATGAATGTGAATTATTTCTAAACTCTTGAATGCCTTATTACCTTCTGGTGTACTTCTTTGAGAATGAGACCTTTGTACCAGTCGCACTGGGACATTTCAAATGATATCAAACATGTGTGATACTATATGATAATTATTCACATTAAACTCTTTAGATTCTTGGGTGTATTCCAGGTGATCTCAGCATTAGGGAGATGGAGTGTGTGTGTGTGTGTGTGTGTGTGTGTGTGTGTGTGTGTGTGTGTGTGTATGTGGGGGGGGGGGGGGGGCGCGTGGGTTCTTCCAGTTTTTTCAGTCTTACACAAACTTCGGGAAGAACAGGTTCAAATGATCTACCCAATCATCACGTCATTCCAACCACAACTGTCAACAATCAGTAATCAACATGTCTACCCAGGGCCGTGGGAAGTAGGGGTGCTGCAGCACCCCCTGTTGGAAAATGCAGACATTACAGCACTCTCTGACAGATGCAAAACATTAATTATTAATTATTAAAATAACGCAAAGCATCATTGTCAACTGACGTCACGTAGCCTACTGTAGCTTAGCTAGTGTACACGCTGTGCCCTGTCAGCCTGTGGACCGTTTTAATTATGCGCAGGACCGGCACGTCCATATAGGCGATCTAGGCAATTGCCTAGAGCGGCACTATTGTAAGGGCGGCAAAATGTGTGCCAACCAGGAATGAACAATTCACAAAATAGGCTATGCCTAGCTAATAAGAAGAGCTAAGTTATTGTTAGAATACAGCTGGATTTTCACTGGAACCAGTAATCTTACACACTCCTCACCTGAGTCCCCAGTGCTCTTACACACTCCTCAACTGAGTCCCCAGCGCTCTTACACACTCCTCACCTGAGTCCCCAGTGCTCTTACACACTCCTCAACTGAGTCCCCAGCGCTCTTACACACTCCTCAACTGAGTCCCCAGTGCTCTTACACACTCCTCCCCAGCGCTCTTACACACTCCTCACTTGAGTCCCCAGCGCTCTTACACACTCCTCACCTGAGTCTCCAGTGCTCTTACACACTCCTCACCTGAGTCCCCAGTGCTCTTACACACTCCTCAACTGAGTCCCCAGTGCTCTTACACACTCCTCCCCAGCGCTCTTACACACTCCTCACTTGAGTCCCCAGCGCTCTTACACACTCCTCACCTGAGTCTCCAGTGCTCTTACACACTCCTCAACTGAGTCCCCAGCTCTCTTACACACTCCTCAACTGAGTCCCCAGTGCTCTTACACACTCCTCCCCAGCGCTCTTACACACTCCTCACTTGAGTCCCCAGCGCTCTTACACACTCCTCACCTGAGTCTCCAGCGCTCTTACACACTCCTCAACTGAGTCCCCAGCGCTCTTACACACTCCTCAACTGAGTCCCCAGTGCTCTTACACACTCCTCCCCAGCGCTCTTACACACTCCTCACTTGAGTCCCCAGCGCTCTTACACACTCCTCACCTGAGTCTCCAGTGCTCTTACACACTCCTCACCTGAGTCCCCAGTGCTCTTACACACTCCTCACCTGAGTCCCCAGTGCTCTTACACACTCCTCACCTGAGTCCCCAGCGCTCTTACACACTCCTCACCTGAGTCCCCAGTGCTCTTACACACTCCTCAACTGAGTCCCCAGTGCTCTTACACACTCCTCCCCAGCGCTCTTACACACTCCTCACTTGAGTCCCCAGCGCTCTTACACAAACCTCACCTGAGTCTCCAGTGCTCTTACACACTCCTCACCTGAGTCCCCAGTGCTCTTACACACTCCTCACCTGAGTCCCCAGTGCTCTTACACACTCCTCACCTGAGTCCCCAGCGCTCTTACACACTCCTCACCTGAGTCCCCAGCGCTCTTACACACTCCTCACCTGAGTCCCCAGTGCTCTTACACACTCCTCACCTGAGTCCCCAGTGCTCTTACACACTCCTCACCTGAGTCCCCAGCGCTCTTACACACTCCTCACCTGAGTCCCCAGCGCTCTTACACACTCCTCACCTGAGTCCCCAGTGCTCTTACACACTCCTCACCTGAGTCCCCAGCGCTCTTACACACTCCTCACCTGAGTCCCCAGCGCTCTTACACACTCCTCACCTGAGTCCCCAGCGCTCTTACACACTCCTCACCTGAGTCCCCAGTGCTCTTACACACTCCTCACCTGAGTCCCCACTGCTCTTACACACTCCTCAACTGAGTCCCCAGTGCTCTTACACACTCCTCCCCAGCGCTCTTACACACTCCTCACTTGAGTCCCCAGCGCTCTTACACACTCCTCACCTGAGTCTCCAGTGCTCTTACACACTCCTCACCTGAGTCCCCAGTGCTCTTACACACTCCTCACCTGAGTCCCCAGTGCTCTTACACACTCCTCACCTGAGTCCCCAGCGCTCTTACACACTCCTCACCTGAGTCCCCAGCGCTCTTACACACTCCTCACCTGAGTCCCCAGTGCTCTTACACACTCCTCACCTGAGTCCCCAGTGCTCTTACACACTCCTCACCTGAGTCCCCAGCGCTCTTACACACTCCTCACCTGAGTCCCCAGCGCTCTTACACACTCCTCACCTGAGTCCCCAGTGCTCTTACACACTCCTCACCTGAGTCCCCAGCGCTCTTACACACTCCTCACCTGAGTCCCCAGCGCTCTTACACACTCCTCACCTGAGTCCCCAGCGCTCTTACACACTCCTCACCTGAGTCCCCAGTGCTCTTACACACTCCTCACCTGAGTCCCCAGCGCTCTTACACACTCCTCACCTGAGTCCCCAGCGCTCTTACACACTCCTCACCTGAGTCCCCAGCGCTCTTACACACTCCTCACCTGAGTCCCCAGTGCTCTTACACACTCCTCACCTGAGTCCCCAGCGCTCTTACACACTCCTCACCTGAGTCCCCAGCGCTCTTACACACTCCTCACTTGAGTCCCCAGCGCTCTTACACACTCCTCACCTGAGTCCCCAGCGCTCTTACACACTCCTCACCTGAGTCCCCAGCGCTCTTACACACTCCTCACCACACACTCCTCACCTGAGTCCCACACACTCCTCACCTGAGTCCCCAGTGCTCTTACACACTCCTCACCTGACTGCCTCTTACACACTCCTCACCTGAGTCCCCAGCGCTCTTACACACTCCTCACCTGAGTCCCCAGTGCTCTTACACACTCTTCACCTCAGTCCCCTCTTGTTTGATTTCTCACGCGATCCCTTCTTTCTCTGCCAGTGTGTATTTTCTGTCATTCTCCAGCCATTCAAATATGGTTATGTTTAGTCTTGTCAAGTTCTCTGATCTTGTTTTGTTTCTCCTAGTCCTGTATCTTAGTTTTCCTCAACCATTTTATGATCTGCCTCTGTTATTGGACCTTTGCCTGTACCTGGATTATTCTCTGCCCTGTTCCTTGGACTGTGTTTGCTGGTTCTGACTCTGCCTCTTGACACTCTCCTGTCTCCTTGGACTACGAGATCGTCTCTTCCCCCTAATGCTCGGTGGCTCGACTGCCTGATCTTATATTGATTCCTTTTACTTTGATGTTTGTCCAGCAAACACTGTTGGATCTGCTCTTGGGTTGCAGGCGGTTCAGAGACGCTGTTGCTGCTGCAGCCATCTTTAGCCTCTTGCTGGAGCGCCTGACTCTCACGCCAGAGACCTGGGTTCGAGGCCCGCGCAGAGCGAGTCGGCCCCGGGCGGAGGGGTTACACACTTATGATGGACTTCAAAAAATATACAGCCATTCACTGCCATTATAAAGCTCGGAAGAGCCAGGACATTTTTTAATATAACTCTGATTGTATTTGTCTGAAAAAATAAAAAATTTCATATACACCTAGGATGACTTAAGGGAGAGTAAATCATGGGCTAATTTTAATTTTTGGGTGAACTATCCCTTTAATTCAAAGGGAAACAAGATTATTTATCTGACTCCACTGAGATATTTTTTCTTGTATTAAACACAAACTCACTTCATTTTGATTCATTTTTCAGTCTTAATATCTTCAGTAATTTTGCTTAGATATTTGTGCTGGAAAACGAGACAGAAAAGTTTTGTACACATTGTTATGTTAATTATAATCAAATACATTTTGTTTTATCAACCACAAAATATCATTGATATTTGTTTGAGAGGGGCACTTTCGATTAATTCTCATTCTAGATTTACAGTTTTTTTCAATTGCTTAAGCACAATTTTTTAACACAGGGCCTGGTTTGTCAAAACACTGCACACAATTAGCACAACCCTACACCAAAGTAGCACAACACTTCAGATCATTTGCAAAATGGAACACTTTTGTCAAAACACGACTTCATCAAAACAATATTTTGTTACCATACAAAACACACACATTTCATATGACTTCAATCTTTTTGAACCAGTTTCACACTGCTGTTGCTAACCTTAAACACTTTTAGCAAGTCTAATTCTCAGTGATTAGAGTACTGTAAATGAAGTACACAGAGAAAGTGCAACTATACAATAGTTCACCAAACACTACACAAGACCAATGCTGCAGACTGAGGAAAATATCATTGATTTCTCTCCATATACCCAGATCAGTCAACATGGAGAATCACAACAAAAGATGTCCCAGTTGTCATGCTACTACAGTAGTGTGCATAACACTGTTAGCTCAGCAAACAACAGACAAACATAAAATACTGTATCCAGTACAGGTTACAATTACCGTAAATAACAACAACAACAAACATACAAAATAATCTGATAATATTGTACAGAAAATACTACAGTAAACATACTATTCATTACAGACATATTCAAACAGACATATACATATATACATCTTTCTGGTTTTTGCGTGAATATGGACCTTGTCGTTCCCGAGGTCACCGGGATTTTGCCAAGTAAGACATGTTGCTGGATCAGCATATTTTGTTGATCCTGGAATAACATTCCTGTCCAAAAATTTAGTCCTTACCCTATCCCTACCCCTAAACCTAACCCTACCCATAACTTTTCCCTAAAATCAGAGGGAAATGACAGGTGAATAACACTGATGTAGAAGCACCTTACCCTGGTTCTAAGCCTAAACTTGACATACTGTAAACTTGTCCTTCAAATCTGATTGCTTGATCTGAAAGTTGTTCCAGGATCAACAAAGATGTTGATTCAGGAACATGTGGTACTTGGTGAAATCATGTTTACCTCGTTCCCGACCCTCAATCCTATGTAGAGAATAGTTGACTTCAGGCCGTTGAATTATTAGTAAAAATAATGCACACCCGAGGTGGTAATGCGGTCACGACGCGAAGCGGAGCCGTTACACCTCGGGTGTGCATTATTTTTCTAATAATTCAACGGCCTGAAGTCAATTATTCTGCTTATACTACAGTTACCACACATCGAAACGTTGTTCAGATGATGCATTTCAAGACGTTTGTCAAGTTTTTGTCATTAACACGCTCTTGTATGTAGGACTAATTTCTTACTTAATTTCTCTTAATCCCATGCCTCCGTTGCTAATTCCAAAACGTAATTTTTGGGGACACACTTACGACTTGCTGAAACATTCGAAGACTGACTGTTTCCATCGACTGTAGCAAGTCTTAAACACAGTAAGTGTGTCCCCGGCTTTATGCAGTTATTCCTGCAATGCATTAGAGAGAGAGAGAGAGAGAGAGAGAGAGAGAGAGAGAGAGAGAGAGAGAGAGAGAGAGAGAGAGAGAGAGAGAGAGAGAGAGATGTTGCAATAATAAGACAGAAAAGCATGTGCGTCAATATTATTATTTATTTATTTATGAATTCAATTAGTTTAAATTATTTTGTTCATTCTTTCTTTTAATTTTTTCTATTATTGACAGTAGACTAAGCAAATAAATGCAACACAAAGCCCTTTTAACAAGTAGGCCTATCTATAATTATTTATCTGTTATATTATCTGGAATAATTACGAAAACCTGTGCAGCAGGACTATCAATTTATTCATATATTCAGCAGGGGCGGAGTGGGGCCAAAAAATCTACCGGGACATTTTGTAGACCACCGGCCTAGGGGGTATTTTTTGGTAATTTTTTTTTTTTTTTGCAAAAACCCTTGCAAAATTATTTTAAATAGATTAAGAAAGCCACCACAACTGGTCACATCTATAGTTAGATTGATTTGTTTAGATCCAGTGAAGTCGTGTCCCACCACATTTTCTCAGGATCGATTGTCCCCCACACCACCACTTTTTGAAACAGTGAGGCACAGATATACTAATACAAATAAATAAAACATCTCCAGTCAACTAGCAGACCATTCATTTAGTTCGCTATTACTGTAAATAAGAGGTCTAGCGCTAAAATGTGTGTTTTTTTTTTTTTAAATCAAGCTGAGTGCTCGTTGCCGCTTCGGACCGGCTGTCATGCAGTGTTCTCTTGGGGCGAGGCGCGCGCAGTCTTCACTCGGACGCGCGCTTCAATGTATAGCTGTTGCAAAAACTCTCTATTCATTCCGGTGAAATCACAAAATAAAATGCAGTTAATGCACACAAACGTGTCCCTGCTTGATATAGACTGTAACCACTTATGAACATATTCAGTTTTGATGAGAAAAAAAACTATACGGGTGCGGATTAGAACCCGTAACCCCTGACACGCTTGGCAAAATACCTACCATTAGACTAGACCATTTAAAAACTGAAGCGGCGGATCGATTTATTTATTGACGGGTTGAGAGAGGCTGCACAGTTTGACCAGCGGGCAGCGGCCGCACACCAGGCCGCCGGATGGTGTTGCTAAGAACTTGCAATGTATAACTATTATCAGACTCGAAACACTACCGGCCCACCGGGAAAAATCCCGACTCTTCCGATTGCCACTCCGCCCCTGATATTCAGTATAATTTTCTATTGATTATAGATAGGACTATATACTTTATTTATTAAAATTAAACTGCATGTGTCCATTGATTGTGATGTTAGACATCGAAAATTGCAGATCAAGCGCATGGGGCTGCATGTTTTTCCTTGTTATGAATTGTATCCTATTTTCCGTTATTATAGTTAACTACACGCAGTGATATGGAACTGTAATTTTCTTTTTTTTTCTTTTTTTTTCTTTTTTTTTATCAGGGACAATGCACAAAGTACATTAATCTTTCGAAAAGATGTTTTGTGCCAGAGTTAGCCGAAGCTAGTTTTCATCCGCAGTCCCCGGGCAGGTGCACATACTTTTTAAAAACATTACATTACAAAACCACTATCAATATACTATCAGATGTTCAAAATGAGAGAACATAATCAAAAGACCATCTCTACCCATAATATATACATTAAATGTGCTGATGCTGACACAGCTGGTTCTCAAGGATATATTTTAAGTGTTGAGAAAAATGGTTCAGATCTATAGACAGCTTTAAACTGTTGGGGAGTTGATTCCATTGTTTAATGCGGTCAAACCTGCCTGGAACTACTTTAGCAGAGCGTTTCCCTGAAAATAATTGCAGCCCTTAGAACATTCTCAACCAATCAGAATCAAGCATTCAACAGCCCTGTAGTATAAGTAGAGAATAAAACATGTGCTGCAGCACCCCCTGTTGGAAAATGCAGACATTACAGCACTCTCTGACAGATGCAAAACATTAATTATTAAAATAACGCAAAGCATCATTGTCAACTGACGTCACGTAGCCTACTGTAGCTTAGCTAGTGTACACGCTGTGCCCTGTCAGCCTGTGGACCGTTTTAATTATGCGCAGGACCGGCACGTCCATATAGGCGATCTAGGCAATCGCTTAGAGCGGCACTATTGTAAGGGCGGCAAAATGTGTGCCAACCAGGAATGAACAATTCACAAAATAGGCTATGCCTAGCTAATAAGAAGAGCTAAGTTATTGTTAGAATACAGCTGGATTTTCAGCACGCTGTCAGCACGCTGTAGCTGGTAGTCAATATCGGTCTATCATTTTATAGATAGATAGATACATATACAGACATACATGTGTGTATGTATATATATATATATATATTTTTTTTTTATAGATAGTGTATATAGATGAATGAAATGTTATACTGTTAATGACAAACTCTTTCTAATGAGGCGTAAATAAAATCACATAATTAAGCATTTACAGTCGTGCGCAGAATTAATGGCATCCCTATGATCAAAACTGGCTGATCAAAAATGGCCAGAAATCGAACCTTTCATTGAAGTAAAAGAATTGAAAGTGGGGGGGAAATAAATGTTTTTTCTCCAAAACACGTTGGCCACAATTATTGGCATCCTTTTATTAGATACTTTTTGCAATCTCCTTTTGCCAAGAGAACAGCTCTGAGTCTTCTCCTGTAATGCCGGATGAGTTTGGAGAACAGCTGACCTGAGATCAGAGACCGTTCCTCTAACAGCATCTCTCCAGATCCTGCAGATTCCCAGATCCATGTTGGTGCTTCTTCTCTCCAGTTCTGCACTCATCAGGTCTGGGACTGGGACGGTCATGGCAGAAGCTTCATTTTGTGCTCCGTAACACATTTTTGTGTTGATTTTGATGTTTGCTTTGGATCGTTGTCCTGATGGAAGATCCAACCACGGCCCATTATAAGATTTATAGCAGAAGGCGTCAGGTTTTGATTTTTTATCTGTTGATATTTGATAGAACCCACAATGCCATGAATCTGAACAAGAAGTCCAGGACCTCCAGCAGAAAAATATGCCCACAACATTAAAGATCCAACGATATATTAGATTTTACACATGGGGGACTTTTTATCCTTGTGTGCACCGAACCCACCTCAGAAGCCTGAGCCGTGTGAAGATCCAGCCGTGTCTGACAACTGAATACGCTGGAGTTTGTTTTTGGACGAGCGAGGAGGATTGTTCTGCAAACCCTCCCAAACAACATGTGGTGATGTAGGGGCTGTTTGATTTTTTTTAATTATTTTTTTTATAGGCTTTTTGACCCCAAGACTCAACTAATCTCTGCAATATAGACACACGTCCTCTTCTGGCAGATTCCTAACATCTTTAGTTGAACTTCTTAATTATTGTCCTGATGGTCAAAATGGGGATTTTCAATTCTTTAGCTATATTCTGACGGCCACTTTCTATACTTTGATGCTCAACAATCTTTTGCTGCACATCAGAACTATATTCTTTGGTTTTACTCAATGATTAAGGGAATTTGGCCTTTGTGTTTCCTCATATTTAAACTCCTGTGAAACAAGAAGTCATAGCTAGACACTTTCATGTTCCTTTCATGTTCATGTTCCTAGGTTAGAAATATTGATGGTAATATACTTCAGTGATATATTACTTATAAAAAAATCTAGGGGTGCTAATAATTGTGGCCAATGTGTTTTGGAGAAAAACATGTATCCCCCCCATTTGCAAGAGCACTGGGGACAAAAGAATAAACCATGCAGATTTATTTTTACAGCCTTATTTTGTTTTTCCAAACTGTTTGGAGCAATTTGTTATGTTTTTGTAATTTTTGTATATTTGTAATTTTGAAATATAACATTAAAGAGTATATTTGATGTGATGAATTGCTCTGTCATTTATCAGATTTACCAATTGTTATAATTTCAATTTGTGCTGGTTAATTATGAACAATTATGAATAATTATATGGTCAAATTGGGGGGCGGGGCTACATTAGAGCTCCTCCCCTATCCGCATGTGATCTCACTCCAAGGTTTTGATAAAACTTGAGAACCCTGTAAATATTTTCACGTTTTGATCTATGACATAAAACACACCAGTTATAACCTGCTTGTGGTTTTTTAAACTCTATTGTGTCTGCTTGTGTTTTTTTTTTAAAACTTTATATAGGCTTCAAAATGTATACATTTTGGATTAACTTGTAAAGATTATCTTGATAGACAAAACGTGTAAGGGTCACGACTCTGTTAAACACAGATCTTATTTTTTGCGATTTTCCAAAAGTCTATGGGGAAAATGCATAGCTTCCGCTAACTTCCGAGTTGTCCTACAAAGTGACGTCATAACTTCGGCACTGTAGTTCGAACAGCTATTTTGTATTCTATATTTTTTGTATTCTATATTTTAATTATATGTAACTTATAATTATATTTAGTTTCAAGAGATGTTTATCTGTAAAACGGAATCCGCCGTTTTCCACTGGATCAGATTTTCATGACTTTTATTTTGACAGTGTCGCCACGTCCCTGAAGCTTCTCCCTGACCGGAAGTCACGCTGATGCGCATGCTCACAGCTTCCGCTCTTCCGTTCTGCTGTGCGCGTGAGTGTCAGATTCCGATTATTAGTAAACTTATTGATTATTGTAATATCAGTCTGTAACATCGACGCCTTCAGCCGCAGCTGGACACGAGCACAGCGCTGAACATGATAAAAGCCATTCTGATATTTAATAATCATGGCAAACCTCGACTGTCAAAATTCTACGAGCATTACGTGAGTGAATAATGTCCTATTATTATTGTTATAATATTAGTTAATTATGTCTTTGTTTGCATTATACATCACTGTGTATTAAATGATGTGTGTTGGTGTGAATGACTGAACAGCTGATCTGTCACATACATAAATCATTTGGCAAGTTGTTGTTAACGTTACAGAATTATTAACTAACGATATGAATTATCTTTACATTTAATAATTCAGCAGATGTTTTTATCCAAACCGACTTACAAATGAGAGCAATATCAGCGGTGAATCTGCCAGTGACCCTTCAGTGTAATCCAACAGTGCATGTACTTTATTTTTATTTTTATTTTCTATATAGAATAGAAGAGAAAGTGTTAGTATTAATGACCAAGTGTTGCCGATAAAGATGCGTCTTCAGCCGTTATCAGAATCAGATGTCATAGAAGAATATTCTATTTATTGATTAGACTAATAATTGTGTGTGTGTGTGTGTGTGTGTGTGTGTGTGTGTGTGTGTGTGCAGTGAGCGTAGCCTGTGAAATATTAAAGAGAGAGCCGCTCTTTGTCTGTTGACATGTGATCGGGGTCAGAGGTCACGCTAGAGTTACACTATTATTTTCATGAGCTCTTGTGACCCGCTGGTGTTTGTTTCACTGTCAGTCACACACACACACACACACACACTCTTTCTGCTTAACACACACACTCTCTGCTGCTCAATCAGTAGGTCATGGGGTCACGGGTTTGATTCCAGTGCATCAACTACTCAAATGCAGTTTAAATGCATGAAAGTGAGGTTGCGCTGGTCGTTTCTCCTCGATTGTGTCGTATATCGAGAGAATCGCTTCTGGAACAAGAACACATGTGGGCGGGGCTTGATCGTGTGTGGGGAGATGATTGGATGGTTGTGGTTTGGTATTATTGGCTGATATCCTGTGAGTGACAGGTTATAGCCCCGCCCACATCATCAGAGAAGAGAAGAGATGCTGCAGGAGGAACTGATTCTGATTCAACATTATTAACACAATAATGATGTGCACCCATAAATCATTTATGATAAACACTGCAATATTCCATAAAAATAAGAATAGCCATTTTTATTTCATGTTGGCTTTAAGTGCAGGGTGAGAGTGTGACGTGTGTTTCTCTGTTTTATTCCCTCAGACTGAAGACACAGAGCAGCAGATCATCAGGGAAACCTTTCATCTGGTGTCCAAACGAGACGAGAACGTCTGCAACTTCCTGGAGGGCGGATTGTAAGTCTCACACACACGCGTTTCTCCAGGGATGTGACGTGTGTCACGGCTCATGCGTGTGTGTGTGTGTGTGTGTGTGTGTGCGCAGGCTAATCGGCGGCTCGGAGAACAAGCTGATCTACCGACACTACGCCACCCTGTACTTCGTGTTCTGCGTGGACTCGTCGGAGAGCGAGCTGGGCATTCTGGACCTGATCCAGGTGTTGATGCGACGCTGATGCTGATTGGTCAATGTGATGATGATGATGATGATGTGATGATGTGACTTGCGTCGCTCTCTCTGTGTCCGCAGGTGTTCGTGGAGACGCTGGACAAATGCTTCGAGAACGTGTGTGAGCTCGACCTGATCTTCCACATGGACAAGGTGACGAAACCAGCGCTAAAGTCCCGATACACTCACGATCGTTCCGCCCACATCCAGACTCCACCCACATCCCCCGGCTCCGCTCATATCCAGACTCCACCCACATCCCCCGACTCCGCTCATATTCAGACTCCTCCCACATCCAGACTCCACCCACATCCCACGACTCCGTCCACATCCAGACTCCACCCACATCCCCAGACTCTGCTCACATCCAGACTCCTCCCACATCCAGACTCCGCCCCCACATCCAGACTCCACCCACACCCAGACTCCGTCCACATCCAGACTCCACCCACATCCCGACTCCGCTCACATCCAGACTCCTCCCACATCCAGACTCCGCCCCCACATCACAGACTCCTCCCACATCCAGACTCCACCCACATCCAGACTCCTCCCACATCCCAGACTCCGTCCACATCCAGACTCCACTCACAACCCGACTCCTCCCACATCCAGACTCCACCCACATCCCCCGACTCCGCTCATATCCAGACTCCACCCACATCCCCCGACTCCGCTCATATCCAGACTCCACCCACATCCCCCGACTCCGCTCATATCCAGACTCCTCCCACATCCAGACTCCACCCACATCCAGACTCCGCTCACATCCAGACTCCGCCCACATCCCATGACCACGCTCATAATCGGACTGTTTTCTGTAGAGCGGTGTCGTGTTAGCGGCCGCTAAGTTAATAACTAATGATCGTTGCGACCAGTGGCGTAACGAGCCAACACCGGGCCCTTATGCAGGATTATCAAGGCGGGCCCCTACTACACGTGATGACGCAATGTCCACGAGTAGGCTTTTGCATGCAATACGCAAGGAACTGTTTACACCTGGCCACTTCATGCTTTTTCTGTGATCGTATAGCTATCCGATCGTGAAAAGACCAGGTGTAAATTCCCTTCGAAACGCATTCGAGACGGATTTGAATCCGGTCGCTCAAACCACTTCAGGAGGAGGTCTGGGCCGCATTCCAGACGAAACTGGACAAGTGTAAATACATCTGGTTGTTGAAACCACATATGTCAATTTTACTCCTCTAAAAATGCTAAAAATATGATATGACGATGCTTCTGCAACAACACGCATCACCGCAGATGAGCATCTATTCATCAAGCCAACGCACAAACTATCGCAAATCAAAGTGAAAGTAAGTCGCAGACGCTCGCTTAACACACAATCATCTTCATTAAAAGTAAAGAAACGAAATGATCTTACCAGTACTGTTGCCGCTCTCTCTAATTGCGGTCTTCGTTTTAGAAATTTTAGCTGATGATCAATAAAATGCAGCTTATCTGTTGCTTTCGGTGACGTGAACTCTATTAAATCTGCATATAGCGCGGAAATTTAAGATCGGATTTATATCTGTTTTGCAAAAACACATATGTGACCAGCTGTAAATGGAATCGTTTTGATAAATCAGTATCCGATCTGAGAAAACGCATGAAGTGGCGCGCGCGTGTAACGTTAAACAGCCGACCCGGGATTCCCCAGTCCCAGCTCAAAACAAATTACACCAAAATCCATGATTGTTCGTTTCACACATGTATTTAATGATCTGTAAAATATGTTGTTGTCATTATTTATTTAAAACAAAATCGTGATAAAGTAAAATGCGATCAAACTAAAAGTAGTAATATGCGATAGGGGGCCCCGGCTGTCAATCAATATCTTCCAGTCAAGCGGGCCCCTGATTGGTCCGGGCCCGTAAGCAACCGCGTACCCTGCTTACCGATAGTTACGCCACTGGTTGCGACGGAAGTGAATCAATCAAAACTAACTTTAGCTGTAAAGCCTAAACAATCTCTGTTACTGTAATCTCCTGTTATCACTGTAAAGCTGCTTTAAAACGGTCTATATTGTTAAAGCGCTGTATAAATGAAGACTCTCCTGCAGGTCCACAACATCCTGGCGGAGATGGTGATGGGAGGGATGGTGCTGGAGACCAACATGAGCGAGATCATCACGCAGGCGGAGGCGCAAACCAAGATGGAGAAATCTGAGGTGAGGCGACACGTGTCCGTCCGTGCGCAGGCATGTGTGTGTGTGTGTGTGTGTGTGTGTGGAACGCATGTCCCAGAATGCTGTTCTGTGATGCCTTGGTTCTGAACGTCTGCTGCTGAAACTGAAGACTGTCTGTGGGATTCCTTGCTTTTCCATCGAGAGGAACAAACAGAACTGCGTTGCATCATCTCACGGGGCTCCGATCATCTTCATCTCACACACACACACACACACACACACACACACACACACACACACATCATCAAACCACGAGAGAAGCAGCGTGTGTTTGTGTGTCAGTGAAATCAGGATGTGTATTTGTGCCCGTTTATCCTGATGTTATCCAGCTCTCGCCTCGGAGGGAATGTCACGGACAAACGCTATATTTCAACTTATGCAGTGATTAATATGTAAGATCTATTGATGAAGATGCGGCTGGAGCTGATGACTCTTCAACACATCCAGGCGCCTCGAGTTCTTCAATCCCGTCTCTCCTGTCCCGTCATGTCTCTAATAAAGGCAAAAATGACAAAAATAAATCATAAACATTAATTTGTGACAATTAACCCCTAAATTCTCTTGACTGTAATGCAATAATGAAAATCAAATCGATGCAGAACATGACGGACATCCTCCATACAAACAATCCAAATGTTCACATTGCAAACAGCCTTAAGAGGATCTATTGTGCTTTCCTCATCTTCATCTCTTCAGTGTGTAATGTTGAAGCTCCAGTTCTCCTCTATATCAGTGTCAGTGTTCCTGAACTCCTGAAACGCCTCCATTAGTCTCGAGTTTCTTCCGGGAACGAACACATCACAATATTCCTCATTATAATAATTAATGCGCAGAATAAAGGGGCGGGGCCTGGTTGAGTTAGTTAGTAGTGTGTTAAACTGGCGGTTATGGAAAGGGGCGGGACATTTCCCAAACACACTCGAAGCGCTCGACCAATCACAACACACTGATCCAGCCGACCAATCAGAGCACAGTGTGCTTTCAGGAGGAGGGGCTTCATAGAGACAGGAAGTGAACAGAGCGTTACTGACAGACTGGGAAGAGAGGAGCCGCAACAGTGGAGAATATGAGGAGAATAATCAACATTCAAGCAGGAAAACCTGCTCTAGTTGAGCCTGAAACATCATCACGCATAATAGGTCCTCTTTAATGCTTAAGTGTATTGTGATCTGACAGATAAAGACCCACCGCAGACCAGCATGACTCTGTCTCCGTGGAGTTGGAGTGTGTGTGTGGTGGGTCTCAGCTCTTGTGTGTGTGAAGTGTGTTGATCTGCTGTAACTGTGTCTCTTCACTCTTTCCTGACTGTCTCCAGCTCTTTGCGTTTCTCTCTTTCTGCAGACGTTTATCTTTCAGTGTCCCAGACAGGACAGGTAGACACAGGTAGGGCTGAACGCCACACCCAATGACATCACACGCGATCCTGAGGACACACTCCCTGCGCGACACACACAGCAAACACACACCGCAAACACTCGGACTGGTCAGAACCGGCTCGGATCCAACAGATGTTCAGAAACACCACACTACCAGTCACACATGTGGGATCGGGAGATTTGTAATGTTTTTACGAGTCTCCTCTGCTCACCAAGGCTGCATCTGATTAAAAATACACAAAAAAACAAACAAATTACAAAAAGTAATATTGTGAAATATTATTATAATGTAAATCAGCTGTTCTCTATGTGAATATACAGTAAAGTGTAATTTATTCCTGTGATTTTCAGCATCATTACTCCAGTCTTCAGTGTCACATGATCCTTCAGAAATCACTCTAATATGAGGATCTGATGCTCAAGAAACAGTTATGATTATTATCAGTGTTGAACACAGTTTTTCAGGATTCTTTGATGAATAAAAAGTTCAAAAGAACAGCATTTGTCTGAAATAGAAGCTTTTGTAACATTATAAATGTCTTTACCTTCATGAATAAAAGTATTGATATCTTTTATTTCTTTCCCCCAAAAAATAAAATAAAAATTCTTACTGACCGCAAACTTTTAAATGGTAGGGTTTAATGTTTCAAAAGCTTCTATTTCTATAAATGCTGTTCTTTTGAACTTTCTATTCATCAAAGAATCCTGAAAAGAAATTGTACACAACCGCTTTCAACACTGATAATAATCATAAATGTTTCTTGATCATCAGATCCTCATATTAGAGTGATTTATAAACGCAGCCTTGGTGAGCAGAAGAGACTCGGCGATCCCGAACTGTCGGCTGGTGTGTGTGTGTGTGTGTGAGAGAGGAGCGCGGGGTTTCTCCCAGTCGCCGGCCGGTGGGAACGCGGTCCTCAGGATCTCAGGTAGAAGAGCGCAGATCTGTGTGAGTGTGTGTGAGTGTGTGTGAGTCTAGAGGCGAGCCGTAGATCGCAGCACAGATAGTGAATCAGTAGAGCTCATTGCTGGTAAGTTCAGTATTCTCATCTGTCCTGTTCAGTGTGTGTGTGAGCACTGTCCCATGATGCACTGCTCCAGCTGAACAGACGCCAGGTAAACACTGACTGATGATGATGATGATGATGATGAAGATCTGGGCTAATCTGAGACTGTACAGTGACAAACACACACACACACACACACACGCAGTCGGTCAGTCTTTACCTGTGTGTGTACTAGTTAGTTTCATTTTTATTTAGTCTTACTTTGTGTTCATTTAATTTGGCATTAGAACAAACCCTGGCGTGTAACAAAGCGTGTAACGAAGCGTGTAATAAGCGTGTAACGAAGCGTGTAATAAGCGTGTAACGAAGCGTTGAAGCGTATAACGAAGCGTGTTGAAGCGTGTAACGAAGCGTGTTGAAGCGTGTAACGAAGCGTGTTGAAGCGTGTAATGAAGCGTGTTGAAGCGTGTAACGAAGCGTGTTGAAGCGTGTAACGAAGCGTGTTGAAGCGTGTAATGAAGCGTGTTGAAGCGTGTAACGAAGCGTGTTGAAGCGTGTAACGAAGCGTGTTGAAGCGTGTAATGAAGCGTGTTGAAGCGTGTTGAAGCGTGTAACGAAGCGTGTTGAAGCGTATAACGAAGCGTGTTGAAGCGTGTAATGAAGCGTTGAAGCGTATAACGAAGCGTGTTGAAGCGTGTAACGAAGCGTGTTGAAGCGTGTAACGAAGCGTGTTGAAGCGTGTAATGAAGCGTGTTGAAGCATGTAACGAAGCGTGTTGAAGCGTGTAACGAAGCGTCTGGTGAAGCGTGTAACGAAGCGTGTTGAAGCGTGTAAAGAAGTGTGTTGAAGCGTGTAAAGAAGTGTGTTGAAGCGTGTAATGAAGCGTGTTGAAGCGTGTAAAGAAGTGTGTTGAAGCGTGTAATGAAGCGTGTTGAAGCGTGTAATGAAGCGTGTAACGAAGCGTCTGGTGAAGCGTGTAACGAAGCGTGTTGAAGCGTGTAAAGAAGTGTTGAAGCGTGTAACGAAGCGTGTTGAAGCGTGTAACGAAGCGTGTTGAAGCGTGTAACGAAGCGTGTTGAAGCGTGTAATGAAGCGTGTTGAAGCGTGTAACGAAGCGTCTGGTGAAGCGTGTAACGAAGCGTGTTGAAGCGTGTTGAAGCATGTTGAAGCGTGTTGAAGCGTGTAACGAAGCGTGTTAAAGCGTGTAACGAAGCGTGTTAAAGCGTGTAACGAAGTGTGTTGAAGCGTGTAACGAAGCGTGTTGAAGCGTGTAACGAAGCGTGTTGAAGCGTGTAACGAAGCGTGTTGAAGCGTGTAACGAAGCGTGTTGAAGCGTGTAACGAAGCGTGTTAAAGCGTGTAACGAAGCGTGTTGAAGCGTGTAACGAAGTGTGTTGAAGCGTGTAACGAAGCGTGTTGAAGCGTGTAACGAAGCGTGTTAAAGCGTGTAACGAAGCGTGTTGAAGCGTGTAACGAAGCGTGTTAAAGCGTGTAACGAAGCGTGTTGAAGCGTGTAACGAAGCGTGTTAAAGCGTGTAACGAAGCGTGTTGAAGCGTGTAACGAAGCGTGTTGAAGCGTGTAACGAAGCGTCTGGCGAAGCGTGTAACGAAGCGGATGTAAGTCAATGTTCATTACGGAAGATTTATTATTTAATAATTTGAGCAGCAGTTTTAAGATTTTGATTTATTATTTGATCTTTTTAAGCATTTGAATTTTCATTTGAATTTTGTCAGGAACAAACGTCCATAGTTCATGACATGGAGGCGTGTGTGGAGCAGAAGATGCTGTGATCCTCTGACGTCACTCCTGTTCTCCTCAATCATTATTATTAATCTGAGTTTAATTGGATCTCGATCAGGGAAGCTGACCCGGATTAACCCGCCTAATCCTGCGCTTAGTGACGCCAGCGGCAGATCATCAAACCTAACGACTCTTATTGTTATGGAATATTGCAGTGTTTATCATCAATGATTAATCAGTGCACATTTTAATAATGTTGAATCAGAATCAGTTCCTCTTCAGCATCTCTTCTCTTCTCTGATGATGTGGGCGGGGCAACCTGTCACTCACACGAGATCAGCCAATAGCAGACGACAACCATCCAATCAGTTTCCCACGAGCACAATCAAGCCCCGCCCACATGTGTTCTGGTTCCAGAAGCGATTCACTCGAAATACGACACCATACAGGAGAGACGACCCAGTGGATCACATGACGTCATTAATGAAAGTAAAGTCGTTGAGTCTCTGTTTCGAAGGGTTTGTGTTTCCCATTCCTCATTTCATGTGTCTTCCGTCATTCCCTTTCCACACTATTCTCTGTGAATGTCCCTCGGCCCGTGTGTGTGTGTCGCATGCGCAGCTTTGATCACGAGCGTCTGCATCGTGTGTGTTGTGGAGCGTCCGGCGTGTGTGTGTGTGTGTGTGTAACTGTGTTTGTGTGTGTCCAGGCCGGGATCGCGGGAGCTCCGGCGCGCGCCGTATCCGCCGTCAAGAACATGAACCTGCCAGAGATGCCCAAGAACATCAACATCGGGGACATCAGCATCAAAGTGCCAAACCTGCCCTCCTTTAAATAGAGCAGAGCCACACGAGTCTAACAGGACACTGTTCACTACAGCTGTGACATCACTGATGATGGTGATGGTGGTGAAGATGATGGTGATGAAGGCGGCTGTACATGAAGTATTTATTTGATTCTTCTGTCCTCTGTGTGTCTCGCTGCAGTGTTGGGGTGTGTGTGTGTGTGAGTGAGTGTGTGCATGTGTGAGAGTGAGTAAGATTGTGTGTGTGTGCGTTTGTGTGTGTGCGTGTGTGTGTGTGAGACTGTGTGCATTTGTGTGTGTGTGTGTGTGTGTGTGAGACTGTGTGCATTTTTGTGTGTGTGTGTGTGTGTGTGTGTGTGTGAGACTGTGTGCATTTGTGTGTGTGTGTGTGTGTGTGTGTGTGTGTGTGAGACTGTGCATTTTTGTGTGTGTGTGTGTGTGTGAGACTGTGTGCATTTGTGTGTGTGTGTGTGTGTGTGTGGCGCTCAGATCATCACTCCTAACAAACATTCCAGTATGGAAATATCTTAATGATGCTGTATATGCCTATATAATATATCTGCGTATGTAATCAGAGTATATTTATATATGATTTGTCTTTCTTACGCCGGTAGTTCTGCTGTGGCTCTGCACTGGTGCATGTATTTCCTTTTGCAACAAAATAAAGTATCAAATTATTTTTTCTTCTCTAACTCTGGCTGTTTGGTGTTTGATGAATACTCAAGTTTACTCAATTCAACACCTTTCATAAACACTATTTCTTTATTGTGGATAGTTATTAATACACACATCTGTAACTCAGACCTCTTTTCATGAATATGTATTGTGAAAAGCACTATGCAAATAAATTTGAATTGAATTGAATTTACTTCAGAAAAAATGAAAGATAAAGAACACATTTCTAGATTCTAGTTTTAAACAGACGATGATGGTGCTGGTTTTGATAAACCACATGTGAAATAAGATAAAATAATAAAAGATATTTGCTCATTAATTATTCTCTAGTTAATTTTTTTCATGGAAAGTAAACAAAATACTGTAGTAATTATGGTATGGTTGCCATGGGGACTTTAGCGCATCAGTTTCTCTATTATATTTCTACGACAGCATTTAATGACATATTCGCCTCTCATCACCACACGCGCGCGCGCGCGCACACACACACACACACACACACACGCGGTTATTATATGTAACCATATAACAAATTCAGTGTAACTAGGAGTTGCTGACGCAGGTGGGCGTGTCCACGCGCTGACGTCACCGTCACGTGGATGAGCGGCAGGAAGTGACTGTTGTGTTTCTGGACGCGAAAAGAAAGTAGAGAACGGATTTACGATGAGTTCCATAATCCCGGAGACACAGAGGTAAAGCTACACCTTTATTTGTATTCATGCGAAATTTATACATGAATCAATACGATACTGATCGCCACTTTTCACGGAAGCGTAAATCAATGTAAATGTGTCTATCTATCATTGCATCTGTAATGCTTCTCCTCCTCTTCTCTTCATTTCATCTTCTCCTCTTCATTTCATCTTCTCCTCATCATCATCATCTTCTCCTCATCATCATCATCGTCTTCTCTTCATCTTCTTCTCTTCTTCCTCTTCTGATCTGCAGCATTAAAGCGGCTGTGATTCACATCAACTCCATCGACAGCAGCAAGTTTTCTAGACTCCTGTCTCGGATTCTGCAGAAGCTCCACCTGAAGGTGTGTGTGTGTGTGTGTGTGTGTGTGTGTGTGTGTGTGTGTGTGTGTGCAGGAGCGCTCCTTCAGTGAGGAAGAGCAGGAGAAGCTGATGATCACTGTGTGTGTGTGTGTGTGTGCAGGAGCGCTCCTTCAGTGAGGAAGAGGAGGAGAAGCTGATGATCACTGTGTGTGTGTGTGTGTGTGCAGGAGCGCTCCTTTGAAGAGGAGGAGAAGCTGATGATCACTGTGTGTGTGTGTGTGTGTGTGTGTGTGTGCAGGAGCGCTCCTTCAGTGAGGAAGAGGAGGAGAAGCTGATGATCACTGTGTGTGTGTGTGTGTGTGTGTGTGTGTGTGTGTGCAGGAGTGCTTCTTCAGTGAGGAAGATTAGGAGAAGCTGATGATCACTGTGTGTGTGTGTGTGTGTGTGTGTGTGTGCAGGAGCGCTCCTTCAGTGAGGAAGAGGAGGAGAAGCTGATGATCACTGTGTGTGTGTGTGTGTGTGTGTGCAGGAGCGCTCCTTCAGTGAGGAAGAGGAGGAGAAGCTGATGATCACTGTGTGTGTGTGTGTGTGTGTGTGTGTGTGCAGGAGCGCTCCTTCAGTGAGGAAGAGGAGGAGAAGCTGATGATCACTGTGTGTGTGTGTGTGTGTGTGTGTGCAGGAGCGCTTCTTCAGTGAGGAAGAGGAGGAGAAGCTGATGATCACTGTGTGTGTGTGTGTGTGTGTGTGTGTGTGTGTGTGTGTGTGTGTGTGTGTGTGTGTGTGTGCAGGAGCGCTCCTTCAGTGAGGAAGAGGAGGAGAAGCTGATGATCACTGTGTGTGTGTGTGTGTGTGTGTGTGTGTGTGTGTGTGTGTGTGTGTGTGTGTGTGTGCGCGCAGGAGCGCTCCTTCAGTGAGGAAGAGGAAGAGAAGCTGATGATCACTGTGTGTGTGTGTGTGTGTGTGTGCAGGAGCGCTCCTTCAGTGAGGAAGAGGAAGAGAAGCTGATGATCACTGTGTGTGTGTGTGTGTGTGTGTGCAGGAGCGCTCCTTCAGTGAGGAAGAGGAGGAGAAGCTGATGATCACTGTGTGTGTGTGTGTGTGTGTGTGTGTGTGTGTGCAGGAGCGCTCCTTCAGTGAGGAAGAGGAGGAGAAGCTGATGATCACTGTGTGTGTGTGTGTGTGTGCAGGAGCGCTCCTTCAGTGAGGAAGAGGAAGAGAAGCTGATGATCGCTGTGTGTGTGTGTGTGTGTGTGTGTGTGTGTGTGTGCGCAGGAGCGCTTCTTCAGTGAGGAAGAGGAGGAGAAGCTGATGATCGCTGTGTGTGTGTGTGTGTGTGTGTGTGTGTGTGTGTGTGTGTGTGTGTGTGTGCAGGAGCGCTCCTTCAGTGAGGAAGAGGAAGAGAAGCTGATGATCGCTGTGTGTGTGTGTGTGTGTGTGTGTGTGTGCAGGAGCGCTTCTTCAGTGAGGAAGAGGAGGAGAAGCTGATGATCGCTGTGTGTGTGTGTGTGTGTGTGTGTGCGCAGGAGCGCTCCTTCAGTGAGGAAGAGGAGGAGAAGCTGATGATCACTGTGTGTGTGTGTGTGTGTGTGTGTGTGTGCAGGAGCGCTCCTTCAGTGAGGAAGAGGAGGAGAAGCTGATGATCACTGTGTGTGTGTGTGTGTGTGTGTGTGTGTGTGTGTGCGCGCAGGAGCGCTCCTTCAGTGAGGAAGAGGAGGAGAAGCTGATGATCACTGTGTGTGTGTGTGTGTGTGTGTGTGTGTGTGTGTGTGTGTGTGTGTGTGTGCGCAGGAGCGCTCCTTCAGTGAGGAAGAGGAGGAGAAGCTGATGATCACTGTGTGTGTGTGTGTGTGTGTGTGTGTGCAGGAGCGCTTCTTCAGTGAGGAAGAGGAGGAGAAGCTGATGATCACTGTGTGTGTGTGTGTGTGTGTGTGTGTGTGTGTGTGTGTGTGTGCAGGAGCGCTCCTTCAGTGAGGAAGAGGAGGAGAAGCTGATGATCACTGTGTGTGTGTGTGTGTGTGTGTGTGTGTGTGTGTGTGTGTGTGTGTGTGTGTGTGTGTGTGTGTGTGCAGGAGCGCTCCTTCAGTGAGGAAGAGGAGGAGAAGCTGATGATCACTGTGTGTGTGTGTGTGTGTGTGTGTGTGTGTGCAGGAGCGCTTCTTCAGTGAGGAAGAGGAGGAGAAGCTGATGATCACTGTGTGTGTGTGTGTGTGTGTGTGTGTGCGCAGGAGCGCTCCTTCAGTGAGGAAGAGGAGGAGAAGCTGATGATCACTGTGTGTGTGTGTGTGTGTGTGTGTGTGTGTGTGCAGGAGCGGTCCTTCAGTGAGGAAGAGGAGGAGAAGCTGATGATCACTGTGTGTGTGTGTGTGTGTGTGTGTGCAGGAGCGCTCCTTCAGTGAGGAAGAGGAGGAGAAGCTGATGATCACTGTGTGTGTGTGTGTGTGTGTGTGTGCAGGAGCGCTCCTTCAGTGAGGAAGAGGAGGAGAAGCTGATGATCACTGTGTGTGTGTGTGTGTGTGTGTGTGCAGGAGCGCTCCTTCAGTGAGGAAGAGGAGGAGAAGCTGATGATCACTGTGTGTGTGTGTGTGTGTGTGTGCAGGAGCGCTCCTTCAGTGAGGAAGAGGAGGAGAAGCTGATGATCACTGTGTGTGTGTGTGTGTGTGTGTGTGCAGGAGCGCTCCTTCAGTGAGGAAGAGGAGGAGAAGCTGATGATCGCTCTCTCTCTGGAGAAACACACTCTTCAGCTGCTGCTGGAAGCCGTGTCCTTCATCCTCGAGCAGGTGCTGCACATTCTTACTCTTCATGCAATATTACAGTCATACAACCTTCCAATCAACAACAAAATCTACATCTGTTCTTCCTCCAAAAGCATTTCACTTGATATCCGTCACAATAGGGAAGAAAAGGCAAGTTTAAAGGGATAGTTCACCCAAAATTTAAATTAGCCCATGATTTACTCACCCTCAAGTCATCCTAGGTGTATATGACACTCTTCTTTCAGACGAACACAATCAGTTATATTAAAAAATGTCCAGGCTCTTCCAAGCTTTATGATGGCAATGAATGTCTGTTTCTGTTTTGAAGTCCATAAAAGTGCATCTATCCATCATAAAAGTGCATCTATCCATCATAAAAGTGCATCTATCCATCATAAAAGTGCATCTGTCCATCATAAAAGTGCATCTATCCATCATAAAAGTACATCTATCCATCATAAAAGTGCATCTATCCATCATAAGTGCATCTGTCCATCATAAAAGTGCATCTATCCATCATAAAAGTGCATCTGTCCATGATAAAAGTGCATCTGTCCATGATAAAAGTGCATCTATCCATCATAAAAGTGCATCTATCCATCATAAAAGTGCATCTATCCATCATAAAAGTGCATCTATCCATCATAAAAGTGCATCTATCCATCATAAAAGTACATCTATCCATCATAAAAGTGCATCTATCCATCATAAAAGTACATCTATCCATCATAAAAGTGCATCTATCCATCATAAAAGTGCATCTGTCCATCATAAAAGTGCATCTATCCATCATAAAAGTACATCTATCCATCATAAAAGTGCATCTATCCATCATAAGTGCATCTGTCCATCATAAAAGTGCATCTATCCATCATAAAAGTGCATCTGTCCATGATAAAAGTGCATCTATCCATCATAAAAGTGCGTCTATCCATCATAAAAGTGCGTCTATCCATCATAAAAGTGCATCTGTCCATCATAAAAGTGCATCTGTCCATCATAAAAGTGCATCTATCCATCATAAAAGTGCATCTGTCCATGATAAAAGTGCATCTATCCATCATAAAAGTGCATCTGTCCATCATAAAAGTCCATCTATCCATCATAAAAGTGCATCTGTCCATCATAAAAGTGCATCTATCCATCATAAAAGTGCATCTATCCATCATAAAAGTGCATCTATCCATGATAAAAGTGCATCTATCCATGATAAAAGTGCATCTATCCATCATAAAAGTGCATCTATCCATCATAAAAGTGCATCTATCCATCATAAAAGTGCATCTATCCATCATAAAAGTGCATCTGTCCATCATAAAAGTGCATCTGTCCATCATAAAAGTGCATCTGTCCATCATAAAAGTGCATCTGTCCATCATAAAAGTGCATCTGTCCATCATAAAAGTCCATCTATCCATCATAAAAGTGCATCTGTCCATCATAAAAGTGCATCTATCCATCATAAAAGTGCATCTATCCATCATAAAAGTGCATCTGTCCATCATAAAAGTGAATAAATCCATCATAAAAGTGCATCTATCCATCATAAAAGTGCATCTATCCATGATAAAAGTGCATCTATCCATCATAAAAGTGCATCTATCCATCATAAAAGTGCATCTATCCATCATAAAAGTGCATCTGTCCATCATAAAAGTGCATCTGTCCATCATAAAAGTGCATCTATCCATCATAAAAGTGCATCTGTCCATCATAAAAGTGCATCTGTCCATCATAAAAGTGCATCTGTCCATCATAAAAGTGCATCTGTCCATCATAAAAGTGCATCTGTCCATCATAAAAGTCCATCTATCCATCATAAAAGTGCATCTATTCATCATAAAAGTGCATCTATCCATCATAAAAGTGCATCTGTCCATCATAAAAGTGCATCTGTCCATCATAAAAGTGCATCTGTCCATCATAAAAGTGCATCTATCCATCATAAAAGTCCATCTATCCATCATAAAAGTGCATCTATCCATCATAAAAGTGCATCTGTCCATCATAAAAGTGCATCTATCCATCATAAAAGTGCATCTATCCATCATAAAAGTGCATCTATCCATCATAAAAGTCCATCTGTCCATCATAAAAGTGCATCTATCCATCATAAAAGTGCATCTGTCCATCATAAAAGTGCATCTGTCCATCATAAAAGTGCATCTATCCATGATAAAAGTGCATGGAGGATTTTTTCCTCAGGTTAATCATTTTTAACGCTCATACTGAACATGACTGGTTATACCCTGTTACAGTGTGAAAGACACACACATCTCGAGTGTGTAACTGGTTTGTAACTGAGTTGTGTATCTGTTGTCCAGGCCGTGTATCACAGTGTTAAACCCCTGGCACTCAGACAGCATCTGGAGAACATCAGCCTGGCGCCGGAGAAAGCAGAAGTCTTCAGTCAGGTCTGGGCTTCAGCTGGGCCAGAAGTGCTGGAGAAGATCCGACACGGGATATTTGCCCCGGAGAAGGTCAGTTCTCCACAGTTCTCCACAGTTCTCCTCAGTTCTCCTCAGTTCTCCTCAGTTCTCCTCAGTTCTCCACAGTTCTCCTCAGTTCTCCTCAGTTCTCCTCAGTTCTCCTCAGTTCTCCACAGTTCTCCTCAGTTCTCCTCAGTTCTCCACAGTTCTCCACAGTTCTCCACAGTTCTACTCAGTTCTCCACAGTTCTCCACAGTTCTGCTTAGTTCTGCTTAGTTCTCCACAGTTCTCCACAGTTCTGCTCAGTTCTCCACAGTTCTGCTCAGTTCTCCTCAGTTCTCCACAGTTCTCCTCAGTTCTCCTCAGTTCTCCACAGTTCTACTCAGTTCTACTCAGTTCTACTCAGTTCTCCACAGTTCTCCACAGTTCTGCTCAGTTCTCCACAGTTCTCCACAGTTCTGCTCAGTTCTCCACAGTTCTCCACAGTTCTGCACAGTTCTGCTTAGTTCTCCACAGTTCTCCACAGTTCTGCACAGTTCTGCTTAGTTCTCCACAGTTCTCCTCAGTTCTCCACAGTTCTGCTCAGTTCTCCACAGTTCTCCACAGTTCTCCACAGTTCTGCTCAGTTCTCCTCAGTTCTCCACAGTTCTCCACAGTTCTCCACAGTTCTCCACAGTTCTCCACAGTTCTCCACAGTTCTCCTCAGTTCTCCACAGTTCTCCTCAGTTCTCCACAGTTCTCCTCAGTTTTCCACAGTTTTCCACAGTTCTCCTCAGTTCTCCACACTTCTGCTCAGTTCTCCACAGTTCTCCACAGTTCTCCACAGTTCTCCACAGTTCTGCTCAGTTCTCCACAGTTCTGCTCAGTTCTCCTCAGTGCAAACTTCATCAGTTATGAGAGAAATTCAATTTCAGCTGTAAAGCAGCTCTAAAAACACAGTCATTATTCATCTCGAGTCTTTAGGGTTAGGGTTAGGGTTCATAATATTCGCTCAGATCGGCCAAAGATCGCTCATTTCGGCCAAAATATCAGGTTTAAATCGACTGAAGCGACACATACTAAGAAATTGCAATAGTGCGACAGGGTACGCAATAATCGTTCCTTTACTCTCAGGGAACCGAGGTTACGTTAGTAACAGAGTACGTTCCCTTTCGAGAATGGTCACTTCGTGTTGCGTAGCTAATACGCAGTGGGGACGCAATGTAAAACGCAGCACATTAGCAACTGGCTGAATCAACTGGAGCCTAGGGAACACCCCGAGGCTCAACAGATCAAGCCATAATCAGTCTCCCTGTATAGTGACACTAACCAGACAGAGTTGGGTTCATGAATAAAAACTGGGGCTCATAACCGTGGACCACTTGCGCTTATGGAAAGTAACGTGTGGTTATGTGCTTATGGATAGTAACTACTTGTGCTTATGGACAGTAACATGCTAGATAGATAAAAACTAGACACTGTCGGATTAATATCATACTGAGAGGACCCTGGCCTGGACCCTGGCCTGCAGGCGAGTTACCTCCAGATTATAAAATCTGACAAATGTGGACGGCGAGGACCAGCCGGCCGCTGCACAAATGTCTTGAATTGACACACCACTGGACCAAGCCCACGAAGAGGCCATGCTTCTCGTGGAATGGGCTTTAGCGCCTATGGGACAAACCTGGCCCACAGAGGTGTATGCCAGCGAGATGGCGTCCACTATCTCTCTGGATAGTCTCTGCTTCGTGACCGGAACCCCTTTGGTGCAACTGCCGAATCAAACAAAGAGCTGTTCTGACTGCCTAAACGGTGCAGAACGCTCTAAGTATATCTTTAGAGCCCTAACGGGACACAGCAGATTAGCGCCACCATCATTCTCCGAGGGTGGAAGTGCTAATAATGTAATAACCTGAGCTCTGAACGGGGTTGAGAGCACCTTAGGTACATAACTGTGCCTTGGCTTGAGAATGACTCTGGAGTCATTTGTCCCAAATTCCAGGCAGGATGGGCTCACAGAGAGCGCCTGCAAATCCCCCACTCGCTTAACTGATGCCAAAGCCAGCAGCAGAGCAGTCTTCAGCGAAAGTGGTTTGAGATCAAGCAAATGTAGTGGTTCGAACGGTGGCCCCTTCAGGGTCCCAAGGACCGTGGAAAGGTCCCATGCCGGGATAGTGGGAGGCCTGGGGGGTTCAACCTCCTGGCTCCTTTGAGAAAACGGACGATAAGGTCGTTTCTCCCCAATGACTGGCCAGCCACAGGAGCATGATGAGCTGCCATGGCTGCCACGTACACTTTGAGCGTGGATGGGGAGCGACCCGCATCCAAAAGCTCTTGTAAGAAGGAGTGCACCACTGATACTTCGCATGAGTGGGGCTTGAAGTGTCTGGCTGAGCACCAGCCAGCGAATACTGACCACTTCAGAGCACAGAGGCGTCTTGTAGACGGTGCTCTAGCCTTAGTGATGGTATTTAAGACTTTTTCTGGGAGGTCCCAGGATACCCGTTAAGGGGCCACACATGGAGGGCCCATAAGTTGGGTTGAGGGTGCCAGATCGTCCCGTTCGCCTGTGTGAGGAGGTCCTTCCTCATTGGCACTGGCCAGGGAACATTGTCCATCATCCGTGCCAGTTCTGGAAACCATGCTTGAGTTTTCCAGAGGGGGGCTACTAGGAGGACTGAGCATCCGCTCTCCTTGATCCGTCTGATGACCTGAGGGATCATAGAGACCGGCGGGAATGCATATAGCAGGCGTCTGGGCCATGGGTGGGCCAGCACGTCCCTGTTCTTTGAAAAGAACGTTGCACAGTGAGTGTTGTTCTTTGAGGCGAAGAGGTCGACCTCTGCCCTGCCGAATAGGGGTGTAACAATACATCGATATGGATCGATGCATCGATCAAACGTCTAACGATACGATGCATCGATACCACACATAAAATATCGATGTACGGTACCTTTATTTTGACACGCTCCACATCCTCACGTAAACTTTCTCCGCTGAAATAGACGCCTGACAAGATTGACTGAACCCTTTGTCACAAAAGCCAGTATTTTCCACTGTCATCGCGAGTTCATGTCATCGCGCTGTCATCGCGAGTTCACAGCAGAAACAACAAGCCCCGAAAAGTTTGTTTTAGCAAATCAGTGCGCAGTATTCAGGTCAGGTGACAAGGCTGCTTGTCACTTTGAAAAGACGCGCTAGCTGAGAGGAGTTTCGTCAAGCTGACTAAAAGTGATCGAGGATGGATTTCAGCGAACTTGATGAACTCGTGATATCTTCTTCGGGGCGTAAAAGTAAAATAAAAGCTGAAACTTTGTCACGGAATCTTGCTAAAACAGCACGTTTAGTGGTAAGTGAAAGGCTCTCTGTATTGCGTGTACGTTAATCACAACAACAAAGTTTGACAGGCGTCTATATCAGCTGAGGAGATTGGTGTTGCAAAGATTAACCAAGTGTTTTATTATGTATCATAGCAAATACTTGGCTTTGTTTAACTCTGAAACATGAAATGTGGAGTTATCTGCTTTTGCCATACAAATATATATATATATATATATATATATATATATATATATATATAAAATATATAAATCCTTTCAATGAACTTTAATATAACAGAAGAGTTCATTTGCAAAAACAGATAACTGCGTTCTTGTTCATTTTCATATATCATTTTTTTTTTACTTGTAACAAACTACTTGTAAATGTCCCAATTGGGAGAGGGTGTGCAATTTTCAAAGAGTTTAATTAAACTTTCATGTTATATATATTTGGATGTATTGTGAGTTAATAAACGTAACCGGTTGTGTACACTTAGCACATAATATCTAAATATCGATTAATCGATCGATATAGCCCTGAATCGAATCGAATCGTAATCGAATCGTAGAATTTTTTGAGGTATCGGCAAATATCGTATCGCTGGCTGAGAGAATCGATATCGTATCGTATCGTGATTAACTGTCCGATTTACACCCCTACTGCCGAACACACTCAATATCAGCCGAACCGTCTGTGAGTTGAGGGACCACTCGCCTGGGGGAGTGTTTTGGACTCCCGGGACATGCGCAGCTCTCAGGGAGCGCAGGTTGGCATGCGACCAAAGGAGGAGTTTTCTGGCCATAACATACTGGCTGCCTGATCTGAGGCCACCCTGGCGATTTATATAGGATACCATCGACATGTTGTCCGTCCAGACCAAGATGTGGTGTCCCCTGAGGTCTGGCAGAAATACTTTCAGGGCTAACCAAACTGCTCTCGTTTCCAGGCAGTTGATGTGTAAGCTCTTCTCTGGGCTCAGCCAGAAGCCGGAGACAGGCTTGCCCTCGTGCAGCGCTCCCCAACTTTGGTTGGATGCGTCTGTGAAAATTACTTTCCTCCTGGAGGCCACACCCATAATTACACCTGACTGGTACCAGTTCTTGGCTTTCCAAGGGACCGGAGCTCTCACACAGCGCTGGTTCACCATAATGTACAGGCGGCCTGCCCGCCATGCATGGGCTGGCACATGGCGCTTTAGCCAGTGCTGAAGGGGGCGCATATGCAGTAACCCTAGCTGGAGTACTGATGATGCGGCGGCCATAAGCCCGAGCGCGCGCACCTACTCTGAAGGAGGCTATCAGCTGTTGGATAGAGAGAGCGCGCTCTGGTGTGAGCTGCGCTCTCATCGTCGATAACTGTGCCCAAAAAGATTACATTCTGGCTGGGTAACAGTTTGCTCTTAGAATATTTTGATCCTGAGACCCAGACATTCCAAATGGCTGAGTATCATGGATCTGTGTGTCAATAATTCGGTCCTCGACTGTGACATAACGAGCCAATCGGCGAGATAATTCAGCACGCACACTCCCTGTTGCCTCAGGTGAGAAAGCGCTGCGTCCATGCACTTCGTAAATATACAGGGTGCTAGGGACAGGCCGAATGGCAGGACCGTGTATTGATAAGCCCGCCCCTCAAAGGTGAATCTCAAGAATGGCCTGTGGCTGGGCGTTATCTGAATGTGAAAGTAAGCATCTTTCAGGTCCACCGTAAAAAAAACAATCCCCCTGGCGAACCTGCGCGAGGATTTGTTTGGTAGTTCTCATTCTGAATGGCCGTCTCATGAGGGCTTTGTTCAGATGTCTCAGATCTAATATGGGGCGGGTGCCACTGTCCTTCTTTGGTACACCCCATTCGGGTGTCAGCCGTAGGGCGGGGCTGGGAGACCCGAGGCGCTGGTTTCGCTGGCTGTGGAGGCGGCGTGCTCTTGTGACGGCTCGAAGCAGAACTGGAGCGTTTAGGCAGGAAGTGTCTCATAGCTTGAGAAGATTTCTGTGCCTCAGTAAACCTCTCAGAAAACCCTTTCACCGCCGGGCCAAAGAGACTGGTGCTGGAGATAGGAGAGTCGAGAAACGCCGCACTGTCCGCCTCTTTGATGTCAGTGAGGTTCAGCCAGAGGTTGCGCTCGAGCACGACGAGGTTAGCCATGACTCTGCCGATGGCCTGGGCGGTAGCCTTTGTTGCGCTGCGCAGGTCACAGAATGACCTCCGGAAGTTCGGAAGTTTCGCCTGATACACTTGCAACACCGCCGGCAGGGCTTCGAGGGGTGCACCACTCTTGATCTCCAGCCAGCAGCAGTGGTGGACACAGGTGGGCGGCGACTGCTTCCTCGAGCGGCGGCAATTTCTCATAACCTTTCTCCGCTGCACCGTCGACAAAGGAGAGCGTAGCGGAAGCGCTCGTGTGAGCTGAGTATGGCGCGCCATGACTTTGCGAGTTCGTTGTGAACCTCAGGGAAGAAGGGCGGTGGTTTGTGGCGGGGGGCCGCCCAGCCGACTCCTGGGCGGCTCCTCGGGCGAGGCCCATTCGAGACCGACGTCTGAAACGGCCGCAGTGAGGATGCGCAGCATTTCGGCGTCCGAATTAGTCCTGGTGGCGTTAGCTGTAGCGCTAGCACAGGACTGTGAGGGCGGGGTCCACCGAGCCCGACCATTCCTCCTCAGACGCAGCAATAGAGAGGCTGTCGTGCTCTTCATCCGATCCGCCGAAGGAGACGCGTGGGCGTGGGCTCGCTTAACTCCATATGCTCGGGCTGCCGTTGGCTGCGGCGCTTCTTTTTCCATGGCTGAAGTAGCGCTGGGAAAGGAAGATTAGGAAGAGCGGTGTCGCCATCTTGAAAGAGAGCTAACCGCATCCGCAGCGCTGAGATGGGCAGGCTCTCGCAGTGAGAACAGCCCGCGGCAGAGAGAGCGGCTTCAGCGTGGGCGGGTCCCAGGCACCTGGCGCACTCCGCGTGCCCGTCATCCTCGTGTAGACCAGCTCCACACGAGGTGCATGAAGAACGAGGCACTTGCTACAACGCCTCAAGAAATTTGCTCTTTTAGAGAAAAGCTGAGTGTCACAGTGCGAGCACAGCAGTAAAGGATATAGCGGTGTCTCGCAGTATGGCCACAGGAGAGCAGCGACAGAAGAGGGCGAGTTGAAGGCGCTGTCCGCTGTTTTCAAGGCTTGCTGTTGCTGATCTGGCTTGATTCGATGGCGAAAAGCTTCAGTGTGGACTTAGAGACGTGAAGTGTCGCTGAAGTTGAGTAAATCTGATATTTTCGCCGAAATGAGCGATCTTTATAGGCTTAGGCCACGCCCTTTTAGGCACGCTATGACGTATTCGGCGCCAAGTCAGTGGATTGGGCCATTGGATGTGCAGTTGCTGCAGCACAGCCAATGAGAGAGCTAGACGCTCTGCTGCGTTTCACTGTGCAGCTGCACTGCGTTTTAAATTATTGCTTCAATATTTCGAGGAAAAGGAGTTTCCCCACTGCGTATTAGCTACGCTATACGAAGTGACCGTTCTCGAAAGGGAATGTATGTTGGTGTCAGGACGAGTTATTATGGACTTCATATATACAGTCAAACCAAAACTTATTCAGACACCCTCAACATTATCAGTTTATTCGCTATAGTTTAGAAAATGGTAATAAAATATGACCAGAACTCAGAGTTCTCAGATCAGTGGATATTTGACTGGTTTTGTCCGTCCTTCTGTTAGACTCTCACACATGAATTATGTTGAATATCTGTCAGCTGTTAAATTGAACTACACAATTAGATAATACCAGTTTAGCTCAACCAGTGACCAAGCAATGCTTCATGTTGTTCCCGGTGTGTGTTCCTGTGTGTGTTCCCGTGTGTGTTCCCGGTGTGTGTTCCCATGTGTGTTCCCGTGTGTGTTCAGCTGGATCAGGTGTCGTGGCAGCTCAGTCTTCTCATGGCCCGATCGGATCAGAGCCGGCTGAAAGAGCCTCATGCCGTGATCAATCTGGGGCTCCGGGCGGAAGACGAGGTAAAGAGTGTGTGCGTGTGTGTGTGTGTGTGAGAGAGAGTGTGAGTGTGTGTGAGTGTGTGTGTGTGTGTGTAATCTCAGTGTGTCTCCTCTGAGCTGCAGTTCGTGTGTGTGTCAGATGGTGGCGCTGTGGCTGCGCGTGTGTTTCTCAGAGTCTAAAACTGAGAAGCAAACGTTTCAGAAGTGTGTTTTCCTCTCATGAGGAACCTGAACAGATGAAGACACTCACTGAGCATCTGGTTCGACTGCTGACATCATTTCCTGTCAGCAACGATCATTAGACTAGTGTGTTTCTGTGCTGGTCATGACCTCTGACCCCTGAAGCCCTTCAGTTCTGCACTGACAGAAATTAACTGGTGACATTTGATAATTAAATAGATTTCCAGGGGTGTTTTATCTAAATGAGGGCAACTAATTATATTCTTATTAGATGCATGCATCATATTTTATGTCAAATTCATACATTTAATCAGTAAATATCAATTAGAATGCTATAGGCTGTTAACAATCAGATGAAAACATTAATGTTTTTAAAATGAAATACTTTAAAAATGAAACTAAAGCTCCAGCAGGGGGCAGCAAGTCAAAGTCTTAATGAGTGAATCACAGAGTTCAAACAGCTGATTCAAGTGAATCATTGACTCGTTCGCACACTGATTGAGTCACTCAGAGAATCAGCGGTTCTGTTGCAGGTTTGATTGAAACTACTTTTGTTGGCAAAAACAGACAATTTTGTGTCTAAAAACTCACATTAACTTGTTTATTGAACTGTTGTATAAAATAATATCACATTTGCAGTCATGCTGATATTCTGTAAACCATCATGCTTGCTCGTGTGATATTTCTAATTTAAATCATATAGAAATATAAGATTTAGCCCATATATTGAGTTCAGGGTCGATGTAACTCCTGCAGTTTCAGGACGTGTTGTTGCACAGACTCTGTAAGTGTGTGTGTGAGTGTGTGTGTGTGTGTGTGTGTGTGTGTGTGTGTGTGTGTGTGTGTGTGTGTGTGTGTGTGTGTGTGTGTGTGTGTGTGTGTGTGTGTGTGTGTGTGTGTGTGTGTGTGTGTATGAGTGAGTGAGTGTGTGTGTGCATGTTTCTGAAGGTTCGTGATGCGTTTGCTGGAGAAACTGTTTTAACCTCGACCTGTGAACGAGTGTTTCTCATCATCATCATCATCATCATCATCCTTCAGTTGTGAACATCAGAACACACTCGCTTTATCAGTGAAGTTTATGTGTGTGTGTGTGTGTGTGTGTGTGTGTGTGTGTGTGTGTGTGTGTGTGTGTGTGTGTGTGTGAGAGAGAGTGAGTGTGTGTGTGTGTGTGTGTGTGTGTGTGTGTGTGTGTGTGTGTGTGTGTGTGTGTGTGTGTGTGTGTGTGTGTGTGTGTGTGTGAGAGAGTGAGTGTGTGTGTGTGTGTGTGTGTGAGAGAGTGAGTGTGTGTGTGTGTGTGTGTGTGAGAGAGTGAGTGTGTGTGTGTGTGTGTGTGTGTGTGTGTGTTAGAGTGAAGCTCTGCTGAATTATAGATGGAGGAAGAAGCGCTCATGTGTCTCTCCACGAAACACGGCATTCTGGGAAACGGAGCTTCTGGCCTCGTCTGCACCTGATCGTCACACTACCAGTTTCTGAAGATGATGATGAAGATGATGATGAAGAAGATGAAGATAATCATGAAGAAGATGATGATGAAGATGATCATGAAGAAGAAGATGATGATGATGATGATGAAGATGAAGAAGATGATGATGAATATGATGAAGAAGATGATGAAGATGATGATGAAGATTATCAGATGTGTGTGAGGAAACACAGATGCTGTTTCCTCACACACATCTGTGTTGATGCTGATTCCTCACACACATCTGTGTGTTGATGCTGATTCCTCACACACATCTCTGTGTTGATGCTGATTCCTCACACACATCTGTGTGTTGATGCTGATTCCTCACACACATCTGTGTTGATGCTGATTCCTCACACACATCTCTGTGTTGATGCTGATTCCTCACACACATCTGTGTTGATGCTGATTCCTCACACACATCTCTGTGTTGATGCTGATTCCTCACACACATCTCTGTGTTGATGCTGATTCCTCACACACATCTGTGTGTTGATGTTGTTTCCTCACACACATCTCTGTGTTGATGCTGATTCCTCACACACATCTCTGTGTTGATGTTGTTTCCTCACACACATCTGTGTGTTGATGTTGTTTCCTCACACACATCTGTGTGTTGATGCTGATTCCTCACACACATCTGTGTGTTGATGCTGATTCCTCACACACATCTGTGTTGATGCTGATTCCTCACACACATCTCTGTGTTGATGCTGATTCCTCACACACATCTGTGTGTTGATGCTGATTCCTCACACACATCTGTGTGTTGATGTTGTTTCCTCACACACATCTGTGTGTTGATGCTGATTCCTCACACACATCTGTGTGTTGATGCTGATTCCTCACACACATCTGTGTGTTGATGCTGATTCCTCACACACATCTGTGTTGATGCTGATTCCTCACACACATTTGTGTGTTGATGCTGATTCCTCACACACATCTGTGTGTTGATGTTGTTTCCTCACACACATCTGTGTGTTGATGCTGATTCCTCACACACATCTGTGTGTTGATGCTGATTCCTCACACACATCTGTGTGTTGATGCTGATTCCTCACACACATCTGTGTTGATGCTGATTCCTCACACACATCTCTGTGTTGATGCTGATTCCTCACACACATCTGTGTGTTGATGCTGATTCCTCACACACATCTGTGTGTTGATGCTGATTCCTCACACACATCTGTGTGTTGATGCTGATTCCTCACACACATCTGTGTGTTGATGCTGATTCCTCACACACATCTCTGTGTTGATGTTGTTTCCTCACACACATCTGTGTGTTGATGCTGATTCCTCACACACATCTGTGTGTTGATGCTGATTCCTCACACACATCTGTGTGTTGATGCTGATTCCTCACACACATCTGTGTGTTGATGCTGATTCCTCACACACATCTGTGTGTTGATGCTGATTCCTCACACACATCTGTGTGTTGATGCTGATTCCTCACACACATCTGTGTGTTGATGCTGATTCCTCACACACATCTGTGTGTTGATGCTGATTCCTCACACACATCTGTGTTGATGCTGATTCCTCACACACATCTCTGTGTTGATGCTGATTCCTCACACACATCTGTGTGTTGATGCTGATTCCTCACACACATCTGTGTGTTGATGTTGTTTCCTCACACAC